>NW_024962262.1:87955049-88024866 GCF_019238085.1 Lagopus leucura
GAAAAGAAAAGAAAAGAAAAGAAAAGAAAAGAAAAGAAAAGAAAAGAAAAGAAAAGAAAAGAAAAGAAAAGAAAAGAAAAGAAAAGAAAAAAGGAAAAGAAAGGAAAAGAAAAGGAAAAGAATAGAATAGAATAGAAAAGAAGCAGGGCTAAAATTTATTTCTGATGAATTTGTTTAATCCTATTTTCAGTCCATACTGAAAGTATGAATCTCTAAAAATTAGCATAAGTATTTCTGAATGCATGTATCTGGAGAATTAGAATATGGCAGTAATTAAGTATTATAGAGCTTTTTAACACATAGAAATAAAGGGGGTGTAGTACAAAGAGGTATGCCCAAATTTTTACCCACATAACTAACATGTCTCAGGCAAATCTGAAATTTAAGATCACAAAACTATACTATGGTAAAATGCTATGAAACTACTACAGTTAACAGAAATGGTGCTTACTCGTACTGAAATCACAGAATCAGAGAATTGCAGAATGGCTGAGGTTGGAAGGGAGCTCTGGAGGTAAGCTGGTTCCACAAAATTATGGAGGGATTTCCATTACCTTGCAAGTAATACAGTGAAAACATTCCAAGGCTAAATTCTGATCTCAGGTACCTAAGCTAGTACAAACGAACCCTGTATAAAATGTATGCTGCTGTGCAGAGGGAAATTTGCACTCATTCAGCAATAAATTTTCAGAGGATGGTCTAATTTTATTTCCTCAGATTCCAGTAGAAGTGAATTATATCAAACCAGAGCCTTCACAATTAATTCTGTTATTCCCGAATGCACTTCCAAGAACACTTTGTAGATCTTTAACAGCCTGCATCTGGGCAACTTCTGAGGCAGCCTGAGTTTTTAACCTCGCTGAAGTAAAATACAGAACTTGGAATACTAACTCAAAGCAGACACTAGAAAACTTAAAAATCCTGGGTGTACAGCCGGGATGTAAATGTAAAACTTCATTTACAGGCAAACTTTGAATACTGAAATCATAAATATGTATTCCCTGATACATTTCCAAGGGAAAAACTGCAATTGAAATCATGTCATTTACAAGAATTACTTATGAAAATTAGAAGCTTATTCTGAGTATTGGTGAGCCAGTTCTTTAGCTTACATGAAAACATAATTTATGAAAATCTCTCTAAGAAATTTAACAAATGACATAATTTAATTCTCTTGGATCATCTTAAAAATGGACCAAGAGCTGCTCAAAATTTCACATTTTTTCTGTATCTTACTGACAATGAAAATTCACTAAGATACAGTGCACCTGGGAATTGTATTTTAAAACAAAAGCTACTCCCTGCCCCCAGCCTTATTATATTCCATAAAAATGCTTCTTTACAAGAAAGCTCTTCTCCCCCAAACAGCTGAAGATTAACACCGTACTGGACAACATCCCCTGCAGAACTGCCCTTTTTCAGTCAGCTGCCATTATTCTGAATGGGACTGACACTGTATGTTGCCTAGTTAGGTGACTATTCTTAGAAAGGCAGTAGACTTCCAAAGTTTTAAATAAGGCTACAATGACCAATTGCTCTTAAAGAGAGCTACTATATCATTGGAGCAACAGGATGTATTATTCCCTTGTGGCAAAATGCTGCAAGCAAAATGGCTGAGGAACCAATGTGCCCTAAGAGCAACAGAAAAGAACACACATTTAAAGAAGACAAAAAATCTGGAAGCAGAAGATTGCACCTTTGCTGACAAACTGGCCTCACTTTCAAACAAATAATGGTAAAACTTCCTAGAAATTCGTAAAGAACTCTTCTAAAAAGTTTTGGATCTGAAACACTTATTAAAAAAATAGAAGAAAAAGTAGTAGAAATTCTGGCTAGCTGTGACAAACGTGTATACTCAAATAATTTAGCGGCTTATGGCTGGTTTGTGAGAGCTCTAATAATTTCAGAAAAAGTGCAGGGAAATACAAAGTAAACATAATTATGATATTTATAAAAAAAAACGAACATTGGAAAATCTAGAATTGCTTTCATAGTGTTTGATTATTTTAGGATACTGCCATAAGTTCAAAGGGAATGAGAACCTGAGAATTTTAGTATTCAGCAGCAACTTGCTTCTAAACTATGAAGAGGCAGTGTAAGATTTTTTAAATCCTTACTTACAAGCCATACATGGTATTTTAAATAAGAATGGAAATTTCCATCAAAAAACAGACTTAAGGTTTAACCACTCAGGTAAACAACACTGATGTATCTGGAATGTATGTTATGAAACCTATGAAGCCCTTCTTCATTTCCTGCCTTTTTCAGTGGGCTGAAGGAGACAGAGTGTTGGCTCTGACCAAATGCCAGAGGGGTCAGGGACATTGCCCTGATATGAGCTCTGCTGAGGTTTTGATGGCCCAGTAGGAATGTTATACACACCCAGAGGTTTGTCTCCTGAGGAATCCAACCAATATCCTTAGAAAGAGCAAGGAAATTTTCAGATAACAAAACTCAACAAGATAATCTGAAGAAGGGTTTGATTGCGTGGAAACATTTCTGTTTTCTTCTCCAGTAAGAGCTAATAATAATAATAGTAAAGGACTCAATTTCTACAAGTTGCTGCTTTGGTTATTTTCATCACAAAATTTCTGAAAGACTGCACAATGACTAATTTAGGTGTCTGGAAAATGCATTTCCAAGATTCGCTGGGCTTATATCTCAGTTTGATTTTAATTCTGAATTTTCTTAATTTTACTGGTCTGGGAATAACAAGTCATTCACAGGTTCTGGCATAATTTCTGAAAGAACCACTCTGACCTAGTTCTTGTCAGAAAATATTTTAAAAGGCTCAATTTTCTACATCAATTCTGTACATCTCTGCTCCAGAATCAATTTTATAGGATCTCTCTAGAAATGAGCAAAATGTGAGGATGACAAACACGTTGCAGGGCAAAGATGCTGTTCAGGTCTCCAGTCCTCACAAGTTTAACCTTTCTCTTATTTCTTGATTGGCAGCTTGAAATAAATCCAGATTTACGAATACTGACAGAATGTAGAATGCGTACTATTTTAGAAAATCCCAGTTATAGCAAGGTCTGGCTTTACTCAGGACTTCTCTGGGAGCAAAGCAAATGCTTGAAGAAGCTTACATTTCTAATAGCGGGAGAAATGAAAGTTACAAAATATTTGAGTGAAATATTAGCATCTAATTCAATTTCCCTTCTGGACAAACAGCAATTTGAGTGAAAAACAAACAAGCAAACAAAAAACCACCAAGAAACCAAAGAGAGAGAACTGCTTGAAAAGAGTTCTGCAAATACTTAAAGCCATTTGTTTTGCGATGTGTCAAATGTCAGTGCATACTGATGTCCTGGTCTCTGAGAAGACTGGTATGGTAACATAAATATGATTAAGGCTTTTAACAGCAATAACAACTGTGGTCTTGGATCATCTGTGCAGTGTTAATGGAATAGTAATTGGAAATAATGTGCTTCTTTTACAGGATAAAACAATCTAAGTTTAAATTGTCTATTTAGTAAGTATTTTTTAGTCAGTGCTTAAACTGAAAAGAGCTTTTGTACAATCCTAAACAAGAGCAGTGAAATCCTTATATATATATATATATATATAATCCTTATATATAAAGTCAGAATGCTGTTCTATGCACAGCATGCTGTGCATTTGGATTTCATGGCCATGCATGTATCATCAAATTATCTGGAAGCAAAATACTTCAGAACTAGATCTTTCAAGATGTAGAAAACATAGCCTGCAACTTAAGCCCGAATCATTGTGAATGATTTTGTATGCATCATTCTGTATTATGATTTTCATTTCAGTTTTCTTTTGACCACTCTGTTTCCATGATTTTGAAAGGAAAGATCCTCAGTAAAACCTGAGAGTTCCAACACTATGGAATTCTTCATCATTCAAGACAGGAATCCCCTCTCATGGGATATGTTGAGGAGATCTTATAAATAGGATGGTTAAGAAGTTTTAGATTTCCAGTTCTTTCTAATGGCATTTCCATGAAAAGAAAGATTATAAAGATTATAATTTTTAGCTGCATGTTTTAAAAGTGCAGTGGGTTTTAATGCAATGAGTAAAACAGCTTCTCATGCGTAATATGTAAGGATAGATATATTGATTGAACTTGCTGAACATTCTGCAATTCTGCAATTAAAATTCTGATCATCTACTTTTCTGCTTTTCTAGGCTGTAAGTGTGAACAAGGAGTAGGAGATAAACACTCTCCACTTTTAGAAAGCAATTGAGGACACGCTGCTTTCAGTTATGAAAAAGCACTTGGGGCTGAATTTCCAAAGAGTCAATTGACAAAAAAAAATAGATATACATTCTGTTACAGAAACATAGATTATAAAAAGAATGTGATGATGATCATGTCAATTTATAATTCCATTCACTATTTAGTGATTATATGATTAAGCAATTCATATATCACTAATACTACTGAAATTAAGTACCAAGGTTTGATTTTTCTTTACATCACAAACACTGACTCCTTTAAACCAGTGATGCTAACCCATTCACTGGTGTTAAGGAAGTGTACTATATTGTATTATAGGTTCAACATTTACAAATCTATATGCTAGATTAAAAAGTCTCTTAAAAACCTTACGAGACTCAAAGAAGTTATCCCAGCAAACAGCTGATAAACTGTGTCAGAAGCCAAGCTGTAGGCTGCTTCTGTCTCTATCTGATGAACTTTGGCATATGCATGGGCAGTTCTGGTTGCATTTCTGGAAAATGTTAGTGACCAAAGACAATTTGTGCTTGTTAATGATCTCTTTGTGGATATCGTGCATTCAGAGGACAACTCAATCTCAGTGCTCACTTGGTGTAGAAGGATGGATGCCATTAAGTAGAACATCTGTAATCTGATTTTTTTTTATGCCAGTTTTGGCAACAGTGATTCTGGCAGGATGAACATTGGGCAGTCAGCATTTAAATAGGCAAAAAAGTCATATTTTTCTTTGCTTCTAAAAACATTCACTGAAAATTGAAAGTAAATTGCATACTTATCTAAAACTGCAAAAAACAATGCCTGGATGTTGAAGAATGTACTCACCTACAACTGAAAGAAGAAAGTATAAAAAGGAAAAGTGGAGACTCTTTTCCAAAGCGGTTAAGTTATTCTAGGAAGAATAATAAGCTTCTGTTGTTTCAGGAAGAAAGGAAATCAATTATGTGAATTCTAGCAACTGTATGGTAGTTTGTTTCAGATTCCTACTTCATTATGAGCTTAACTTATTTACTTTCAAATTTTATTCGGTAGAAACTACCTTGTTAAAGTTTAGTAGAAAAATGACAGTATCTACCAACTGATGTAGTCATGAATCAATTTGGGAATGTCAGAATATATTTCCATTTTAAAATGTGTTTACAGGATTACCATTAGTGTTTTGTGCTTATATTAAGAAGAGAACATACTAAAACTGAATACTCTGCAAACTCACAGCAACTAATTATGGTGTTTAAAAAATATGGGTTTTTTCCACACGGCATCTCTCTTTCATTTGAGTGCCTCCTCAACAGTCTTTCCTCCCACTACTGATTTATAAACAGTGACAAGGCTGTATCTATCTGTGAAGACCTGTAAGATTTAAGAAGCAATATTTCATGCAAACTGTATTTCCAACCAAAACATCAAGAATCTGGAATGTATCCCAGGCAGTTTGCATCTAAATTATTTATTCATATGGAACCTGAATCGCGTATGTATTAAGAATCAGAAGGATAATTATAGATTGTGAAATGGGTACAATGAGATTCACTGCAAGGTAAGGAAAGGAATATGGGGGGTCAGGAATATACAAAGAATGTAGTGATGCTGTAAATGATGCTGTTTGTGTAGATTTTGTCAATGGTGCTAGAAGAATCGTGGATGCAAAAAACAACTTATCTGCTTTGGCTAGAGCTGCAAAGCTGAGCTGAGCAATACGAGGAAGTAAAATGCAGATGTGTTGCTCAGTGCAAACCTCTGTTATTAAAGTTCTTGCTTGTTCTCCAGAGC
This sequence comes from Lagopus leucura, assembly GCF_019238085.1. Lineage (NCBI taxonomy): Eukaryota > Metazoa > Chordata > Aves > Galliformes > Phasianidae > Lagopus > Lagopus leucura. The sequence continues at coordinate 87,961,027 of NW_024962262.1, forward strand.
AGAACACAGACAGCACATGGCACATCTCAGCAGCCTATAAATCAAATGAGCCTGAGCAGATTTTCATTGCATAATATGACTGTTCCACTTCCAAATCTCAAAGATTTCCTGCTAATTACTGAAAATTGTCACTTTCAGCAGGTTTTAGCTCTGTACACTGCAGAATTAATCTCTGCTTAGGAAGCATGTCTCAACTGGAGTTGCTTAGATTGTTGTACTTGGATGCGGCTGGTTTAAGATACATAGACTGATCTACCTTCTGTTTGCTATAACAAGCTGGTATTTCTCAAGAATTTCGTCTTCCATTCTGACTCCTTTCTGCATCAGTATAAGTACTAGAACTACAAGTTGTTTATAGCAATCCTTGCATTAGAAAGGTGAGCGTACTGTAAATAACCAATTTATTTTCCTTTTCTTTTCGTTAAATTTAAGATCAGATGTTTTATATGAGATTATCAATCCATATTTTAATTCTTTTTCTTCATATGAAGCTGCTACTAAAGATATCTCAGTCTTGTTGCCTTCCATTAGAAATTTATCGTGCGTAGGCTCGTCTGAGTGATTTCATCACTACTCACCTGAACTACGAGTTGAGGAAAATAGTTGACCTAACCAGCTTTGGGAGTTGCCTGGTTATGTCCCTGACCCGAGCCCCAGGAAGGCAGCACACTTCCCGATGGCCCGGGTCAGGTTTGCATATGGGGCCCTCTGTTGCTCTGAGAAGGGAGTCACCCACCACAACCACCCTCCTTTCCTTACTATCAAAGGCAGTCTCAAGGCGTGGGGGTGACCGCCTCGCCCTGGGCTTTCTCCTAGGCTGATCCTGCATCACCTCTCCAGGCACTTCCTCTTCAACTTCCAGCATCTGGAACCTGTTACTTAGAGGGAGCTGTGGAGGCGAGCTAGGCAGGCAGGGTGTCTCTTGTGACACCGAGTCGGGACTCTTTTCCAACCTTCCTCATCAGTGAGGTCTGTCTGACTGTGACAGGGTAGGGTGTCCACCAACTGTCTGGGTTTTTTTTCCTGGGGCCCTTCCTTCAGGTAAGCCAGTGAGTCACTCCACCAGTCAATCTCCCGCTCACACGCCCTGATGGTCCTAAGTCTCTGCACCTCATCCTTGAGCTCCATCACCAGGCTGAGAAGCTCGTCCACCTGCTCACACCTCGCACAGGTGAAGTCCCTGCCACTCTCTGGGGGCAGAAGTAGGCTCAGGCACTCCCTGCAGCCAGAGGCCTGAACAGCAACACTTCTTACTAAGGTTTCAGTCTGGATTGCAACAGACTTATTGGAATGAGTCTGCTGCCTAGTGGAGACCATGTTTCAGCCTGTGAGACCATGTTTCAGCCTGAGACATGAGTCCTTCAAGCTGTTTCAGTCTGGGTTGCAACAGTCTTCTTGGAATGAGCCCACTGTCTAGTGGAGATGGTTTCAGCCTGTGAGACCATGTTTCAGCCTAGACATGTGTCCTTTAAGCTGTTGTAAGGACTACAATACAAATTGAGACAGGTTTATGAGACAGAAGGTGCCTGAGACCTGGACATCCACTATCATAGCTATCAGTTCCCTAGATATGATGGTGTCTCTATTTTAATGTGATGAGATATTGATCATGAGGCTCTTTCTTACTCTAGTTCAGGTAAATGTGAAGACCTTTCCTTCTTCTTATTTATTAGCCTGTCCTGCACAACTGATCACCTATGTTGCTCTTGCATGTCTTGTCTCATCATGAATTGGGCAAAGTCAATTGATAGGTCCAAGCAATACAGAAAAAGAAAAACTGTATTATTCCATTCCACATTCATATACACACAAACAGATGTAATTTTTAAAGATACGTGAACCAGAGAAGGGGTACAGCTTTTCTGGAGGAGTTCTAAAGGCTCCTATAGTATTTTCTCCACACATTTAAGGCAGTGAGCTTTCCCAAAAAATCAAAGAAAACCAAACTGTGATGGTAAAGAACACATCAGTCCTAGGCAAACTCTGGGCAGCATTAAGATAATATACTGAGAATAACGTTGTATCAAATCAAAAGCAGCAGGGATGTATTATTAGTTTGATACAGTCAAGTAAGTTTGAATTTAGGGAAGACAGTGAGAGAGGTAACTGTATCTACTTCACTGAGAGAGGTAACTGTATCTACTTCAAACAATGTGGACCTAACAATTACCATGACTATGTCTTTCATCTTCCATTTTTCATCTTGTCACTGCAAAGAGAAGCTGTGCTCTTGGCTATTAGACATGGATCTAGATCCAGCACTCCCCATTGTACAGAAGTATCAAATTATCTCTATTATTTTGATATCTAATCTGGATTTCTCCCACAAAAATTCAGTCTTAGTTAAGGATCTTAACACAAAAGATCATGGAACAACATGATGGCAAAACCTGTTATGATAAAATTTATACCCTGAGCCAGATACATTTCTTAGCTTATTATCAAGAACCTACAGTAATTCACAAAAATATAGAGATATATTTCCCTTTGAAAGTCTACCTGGTAGAAAATCTTATATCACTGCAGCATTCAATAGCTTTATTGTGACTTCCATTCTTCAAGTGACTGGTCATCAGGAACTACAGCTAGAAACTAAGAGACTAATGGTAGGACAAAATAATAGAAGGTACATAAGTATATTCTGATGCAATCAGGCATTAGGCCTGACTACATTACACCATGGGCCATATAAATTAAATATTTTAAACAGTATTTAGAATATCCTCTTCTTCCCTGGTACTTTCCTCAAGTTCCCCAGACATTACCATAACTTTATATAAGGACTACCATTTTCTACTTTCTGATGATATAATCACTATTTAAATTAAGCAGGTACCTAATAGATACATATTCTTCCACAATAATGTGTTAAATTTTAAAATCTTATGCTACTTTGTAGTAGGAAAATTCCAATCTATGTTTCTGTGTCAAGAAGAAATAAGTCGGGATGGGGTCAGAAAGGCCAACTCGAACTAAACTTGGCAAGGACTGCCAAGAAGAACAAGAAAGACCTCTACAGATCTCTCAACCAGAAAAGGAAAATCCAAGAGGGTTGTACCCCCCCTAATGAGTGATACAGGTAAGCTGGTAACAACACACAGGAAAACACTGAGATACTCAACAACTTTTCTGCCCTAGTCTTCTCTTAACTGCATCATGCAGCCCTCGAATGGTTTGGAAGGAGGGGACTGGTGAAACAACACCCCTTCCACTGTAAAGGAAGATGAGATTCATGACCCAAGGAAACTGAATTCTATGGATCCTGACGAGATGCATCCCAGGTTCCTAAGGGAATTAGCTGATGTAGTCACCAAGCCACTCTCAATGATATTTGAATATCACTGCAGTCAGGTAAAGTCCCAGGTGAACAGAAAAAAGTTAACATCACATTCATTTTTAAGAAAGGTAAAAAGGATGACCTGGGGGACTACAGACTTGTCAGTCTCATTTCTGTGCTTGGAAAGATCATGGAGCTATGCTAAGGCACATGGAAGGCAAGGTGGTGATATTGGAGAACCAGCATGGCTTCACCAGAGCAAATCCTGCTTGACCAACATAGTGATCTTCTATGATTGTGTCACTGCCTGAATGGACAAAGGAAGAGGCCTTTGACATGGTACCTCACGACATCCCTCTCTCCAAAATGGAAAGATACACATTTGATGTGTGGACTACTCAATGGATGAAGAACTGACTGCAGCACTGAGTTCAGAAAGTGGTGGTCAATGGCTCAGTCTACGGATGGAGATGGGTGACAAGTGATGTCCTGCAGGGATCAGTACTGGGATCAGTACTCTTTAATATCTTCATCAGTGACACTGACAGTGGGGTCGAGTGCACCCTCAGCAAGTCTGTGGATCACATCAAGCTGTGTGGTGCAGTTGACATGCCTAAGGGATGAGATGCTATCCAGAGGGACCTAGACAGGCTTGAGCAGCTGTCCAAAGCTAGGTGGAAGGTCTTGTACCTGGATCAAGGCAACCTTCACTACCAATACAAGCTGGGGGATGAAAGGATTGAGCACAGCCCTGCTGAAAAGGATTTGGGGATACTTGTGGATGGGAAGCTGGACATGGGCCAGCATGGGCCCTCACAGCCCAGAAAGTCAGCTGTATCCTGCGTTGCACTGAAAGCCAGGCCAACAGGTCAAGGCAGGTGATCCTGCTCCTCTATTCTGCGCTGGCGAGGCCTCACCTTGAGTACTGTGTCCAGATGTGGAGTCCTCAGTACAGGAGAGATGTAGACCTGTTGGAACACTTCCAGAGAAGGGCCACAAAAATGATTCAAAGAATGGAACACCCTTCCCATGAGGACAGGTTGAGTGAGCTGGGGCTGTTCAGCCTGGAGAAGATAAGGCTCCAAGGTGACATGATAGTGGCCTTTGAATATCTAAAGGAGAGCTACAGGAAAGGGGACAACCTCTTTAGTAGGTCCCGTAGTGCCAGGACAAGGAGAAATGGTTTCAAACTTAAACAGGGTAGATTTAGATAAGATATAAGAGAAAAATCTTCTACAGTGAAGGTGGTGAGGAACAGGCTACCCAGAGATGCGGTGGAAGACTTGTCTTTGGAAACATTCAAGGCCAAGCCTTATCAGAGTATGAGCAGCCAGATCTAGCTGTGGATGCTCCTGTTCATTGCAGGGGAGTTGAAATAGATGACCTTTAATGGTCCCTTTCAACACCAAGGATCTGTTGATTATAACTTCTTATAAGTGCATGTAGTGACAGGACAAGTAGAAATGGCTTTAAACTGGAAGAGAGTAGATTTAAATTAGGTATCAGGAAGAAATACTTTACTGTGAAGGTGGTGAGACACTGGAACAGGTTACCCAGAGAAGTTGCGGATGCCCCCTCCCTGGAGGCATTCAAGGTGAACCTGGATGAGGCTTTGAGCAACCTGGTCTAGTGGAAGGTGTCCCTGCCTATAGCAGTGGGTTGGAACTAGATGATCTTAAAGGTACCTTCCAACCCAAACCACTCTATGATTCTCTGATTCTATGAAAATAAAATTATTCTCTTCTTGGCAGTGAATAGCACAGAGGTTCTAATGTTGATTTGGTTTTGATTGCTACAGTCTGCACTAATTCAAATGCCTTATCATCCATACTGTGTAGTTAATGTGCTCCAAATTAAAATCAACTACTAAATTCCTAGTGTTTCTATAGTAATTCATTGTTTTACTATTTTCTGATTTTCTCAGTATTCTCTCCAATCACACCACTTAGTCTCTCTTAGCAATTCAAGAACATTATACATTTCATTTTTTAGCATTTTTATCAATCATGCCTGATTTTACAGTTTGCAGCCGCAAACTCCACAGCTCCATTCTGAAACACAGACCTATTGTATAGCCTTAACACTGAAGGGTTTTATTATGTTACATAGTGTAAGACACTATTTGAATTTGGATACAGAAAAACATCAGTGAACAATTAACGAAAGCTTGAACAAAACTATACAGAAAACAGCTGAAAAATGAGACATGACCCGGGATGTTTCATGACACTCCTGAAGTCTTTAAGAAAAATATCTTTTAAACTGCTATAATGAGTACCTAGTCTCTGAGGCTGGAAGTCTTCGAACTGCTTTGAGTCCAAATGCCAATGCCATCTCCACTTAATGTATGTGTAGTGAGGTGGAGACCACTTTTCATTTCCTGTTTGATAGACGAAGGAAAGAAGAAAAAACATACCATCTTTTAAAACTAGCTGAAAGCTCAGTGTGTGCTTCTTCTTTGTCACCGGTTTTAAAGCCAACGTTGCTCCAATCATTTCAGCAGTATCAGTTTGGATTCAGTAGAACATGAAACGGTTAGAAGCCTCTTGACTCTGAGACAAGATAGAAAAACTGCTGCCTGCTTTTCTGTCCTTTTCAAAGAGCACATGATTGAGCAGGGCAGAAGATTTCACAATTGTATCTTCCAACCTTGGTTTGTTGGCACCTTTGAGGAAGCTGTATTTGAGAGGAATTGGTATCAGCATTCAAAGGTCTAGGCTGAATTTGCAAAGCTGAAGTTGTAAGAAATAAAGGTTTTTGTAGGTCAATTTTCATCAGTCACTGCAATGAATATAGCTGTATGTCTTTTAAGTGTTTTAGCTTTTCTGTTTTTCTAATCAAGTAGACCAGATAATAACTGAATTAAGTATCCTCTACCGACATACAGCTAAGCTATGATGATCCCTGAAGGACAGAACAAAGTCCTGGCTATATTCTGTAAATAGAATGAACTGAAAAGATGAAACAGATCATACCTACAGCATTTGCATGAGGTAATAGCGATTTGATTTCTAATTCATTCCTTTACTGTTGGTCTGCACATGTTTTCATAATAAGACAGCTATAAGTTTCAAGACTTAAACCAGTCTCGATTTTACTTGATCAAGTGATCAACAATGAGTTTACGGCTTTAAAAAGGAGATACAGAGGACTTATTCAAACTAACTTCACATCTAAGAACTGAAAAAAAAAATCAGAATGTTTGCAAATACTTGGAAAGTGACAATGTAGTAAATAACAACCTGCATGCATTTGCCAAGAACAAACACCACACCAGCATAATTTCTCTTTGCGTCAAATAGGTCTCTCAGATAGAAGAGTTTCTGTAATGTTATGAATGCATATCCCAGACTGGTCATAGCTGGGACAGAGTATTACGATTTCCACTTTTGATGAAATAACTGCACAGCTAGGGTAACAGCTGGGAAGCCGTCTTCAGTTGGTTTACTGTCACCCTGAAAAGATACAAACAGCATGGCCCAAGACTTTCATCGCTATTCTGTTTTTCCCTAATGACTTGTGATACAGGAACTAAGCATATGTTTTAAAATCTGAGAAAGACACTGAAATGGAAGGAGCTCTTGGAGCTCTGACCAGGCAAAGCAAATTCTGTGAAGACAAAGCTGATCAATGGAGACAACAGTAAATGACCACAGAAGTGTATCTGAGAGGGTAACAATAAATCAAAATACAACCCAAAAGTGGTTGCTTCTGAATACCACACGTACTTAAATTTGAGTTACACATTTAATTATTTCCTGCTTGCTAGCGGAAGGTAAGGATCACCATAATCACAATGTTAATCATGTAAATTGATGATTGTGCTTTTCCTTAAACAGACAAAATATCTGGCCATTTCTTAGCTGCAGATTTTTTCTTTTTTTTTCTTTTTTGAGGCTGCTGGTTGGCATGATTTCTGTAACCTCTTTTTCTGCTAGAACAACATATCACATCAAAACATCTAAATATCCTTGAAAGATAGGTACTATATGAATGAACACAGACATATGAAAGCAAAGGGTCCTGAAGAAAGTAAAATCTTGTTTCTCAGACAGAACCTATAAAAGTGGAATTGTAAAAGTCTAGTTGTGTAAGATACCATATCATGGCCAGATTAAGCTGCTGCTAACAAGATGTTAGCTGTATGACTATTTGGCAACATACTTTTTCTTTGTTGCTTATCAACCTGTGAAAGATGTCACAGTAGAGCTGACAGCTATAATATATAGCTTGCTTGCTGCAAAACAGAACATAGGAAAGTGATTGATTGTGGGAAATCATAATGACCCTGTAATTTCTGTAAAAAAATTCTCAGACTGTAATAAGAAAAGTTTGATTTTTATAGGTTTAAGGGCTAATTTCCCCTAAGTATGTGTCATCTAAGAGAATCAACTGTTGTGTATTCTTGGTAAGCAACCTTCATCAGATGGAATGCATGGTAGTTTGTGTGCAGGTGTAAAAATAGCTTAGTGCAATCAATGTTGATTATGTATTTTGACTAGAAGTTCCTGAATGGTAGCCTGTTTTGCAAAAAGGCTGTGGATACTTAGCTTTGTCTCTTTTACAGCAGACATGTTCACAGCTCTAATATTCAACACTCTATTCTGGATTATATTTTAATAAATTGATCTAGTAAGTATGGCTAATAGTGATGGTGATGATTATGGCTTTTGTGTTTATTCACTGACCATAGAAGTACTGAACTCAGTAATGTGTTATGTTAATTACCTATGGAACAGGAGAGAAAGAAAAAAAAAGGCAGTGAGCCAAATTTAAATTTGCAGCTCCACTTATAGAATGATTTACAACACAATTGAAATTCTGCTGTTTTGTGTATCACTATGGGCACTGCTATGATATTCTTGATCAGACAAATTAAGCTCTATGTCTAATGCCATACAAAGCTCACTGACTAATACTATACAGCAAAGCTCTCACCATCACTCTGCATCATATTATATGGTCCACATGCACAATGGGATACATTCAGGGGTGAATAAAGCCTTGACACCCTGCTGGGCTTATCTGCTGCATAAGGCAAGTGCAAGTGCCTCTCAGTGCTAGACCTGGTTTCAAGGGATGGATCCAAGGCTGTTTTGGCCTCCAACACACACATCTATGCCTGGAGATGCCAGTGATGCCTCAGCAATGTACCAAGATTAGCGACAGTGGCAAATGTCAACATCCAAAATTGCTTACACTGTAGTTTGCAACCAAGGCAATAATATTAATGTGGAACTTACTAACACTGCATATTTTCTGCTCATTCTGAAGTTTAGACTTTTCAGAAGTCAGTGACGTTCTCTTGAATAATCCTAATCAAATTTTGCAAGCTATCATGATATAGCCATCTTCAAATAGTCTCAACTTAAATGCCAAGTTGTCAACAAGCCGAACACAGTAATGCTTCCTGGATGTACAAATTCACGACCAATGTAAGAAAGTTACAAACACTGCCATGAATTTTCCCCAGTCCTTTTGCACAACAGTCAAACGTACAATGCCTTTTACAATAAACACATACTGTAAAATATGTCATCTTTCCAAATGAATTCTGAGGTCTTTTTAAGAGTCTCAGACAGCTAATATGTGGGAGAAAGGAACAATATTAGATTTTATTGCACTAAGGGAAAAAAGAGACTAAAAAAAATGTTTTAAAAAAATTACTTGATTTCTCTTGCTCTTTTGAAATATGAAGAACAAGTTGGATATGAAGAGTTGTAAATTACAGTGAAATAGGATCATGTTGCACTTTGCCTTTCTCATTGATAAGAACAAGGCACACGGACCTTAAGACTCTTCTGCTAAACACATTATACACAGTAATTTAAAGAGAAGCTCTATGATTAAGACTTTGAATTAAATCTGTCAAATGACTGACAAGATTTCAGAACTGCAATAGCAATCACAATTTGAACATCACTGAAGCAGAAGTCAGAAGAGAACTAAGGAGATGAAAATATTCACTCCAAAGCCAGACTCAAGAGGATGTAAGCTTACTCAGAACCAAAAATCTAGGAGCTACCTTCAGTCCTGCTCCTTTTGTGAAGGGCTAATTTTGAAAACTTGCCTGAAAAACAATAATATACATATTGTTACTAGAGAAAATTAGTGTTTTAAAAAGATGCTACTTGTCAAAGTGATGTGTGTGAGTTCATTATATAGAGTTTGAAAACCAAAGCAATTCCTTAGAAATGAATGTTAACAATTGTGAGTTATTTGGGGTGAAGTCTGGGGTGGAGAGGAGCAAACTAAGATTATGACTACAATAAAGAACTTGCATGGACTTATATTTTGTTCTGACACAGAACTACACAGAACTGACAAGGCTATGCTTTGAACTATTGTGTAGGGTGGAATCAAGGTCAACTCTCCACGGATTCCTGTTTGGCTGGCTCTATCTACCCCAGTGAGTTCTTTCAGCACAGTGACGATAGTCAGAGATTACTTTTTTCATTTGTCTTTTGCTATAGTGATACCGGCAGATGTTTGCTGTAAACATAGCTTGTATTTACTACACAAACTTTTCATGGGAAGTCTGCAATATAAACTTCAACACTGTGTAGATATGGAAGATGCATCTTATTTTTCTGTAGCCCAGGTATCAGCATTGGTTACAAGTGTTTGCACTGGAAAATGAAATTTTATTTTTCTTCTATTTGTCCATGAAAGTGCAGCAGTATTGGACAGTGATGCACAGCTTGGTGGAACATACCATGGGACACCCAAGAAGAGCTCCTAAAATTACCAGTGTACAGATGCGATTTGAAAGAGAAACATGAATGCTTTTGTAATGTGCGTAAGCATCTCCAATCAATTTGCAAGGCAATTAGTGTCCCTTTATGGCAAACCATGAAAGGAGCAGAGCTGGTAAAACAAAGCAAAGAGGAATAAAGATTCCTTTGTGGTTTCTGATTAGTAAAAATGAGTGAACTACTTGATCCAGATTCTGTGCTACAAAGTGTTTGCCTTGGCCTAGCAAATTGTCCTTGAAATGAACTTTGTTAGCCAAGAGCTTGCACTACAGCAATGTTTCTCTGCAATTAGGGTTCTCAGTTAGGACAAATGCAATTAGAAAAGAGGATTAAAATTCTGTTGAAGATCTACTTTTGAGAAAGCTTAGGTTAGCATTTTTTGCTGTATACAGTACATATTCCAGAGCAATTTTGGAAACAGTATCTTTTAGAAGTTCACATTTGCTGAGCTGGTAGCACTGGATAAGAGCTCACGTTTGTAATGAACAGACAAATTCATTATTGCCCCAGTCAATAGCTATTGATTTGGTAGAGCATTTCTGTTTATCACAATCAAATCCTTTTCTTTTTTGTTCAATAGTCAATGACACTGTAATGGAAGGTACTGCTTACAAACTGATGCAATATATATTAGCAGCAGCTAGAAGTTAATGACTAACAGTTATAAAGAGGAAAGAGTGTGCTAAGAACAGCATTACACTTCTATTAATCAAAGTTACTGCATCCAATATGCCTTTATAGGTTAGTGGAACTGTAATGCACATCACTTAAAGAGTTTTTGCTATTATTAATCTAAGCTTTAACACAAAACAACTTTTAATCATGCTGTCATTGCATAAATAATTTGGCTAGGACAAGGTTCTGTCTGACTTTTATAGCATCCCTTTTAGTCATTGGAAACTTCTGTCCCTAGTTTGCTTTTACAGTCTTAGAATCAGCATTTAGAGAGATATTACTTTGTTCCCAGATAAGGACATGTCATTCACTAACTACCACAAGTAGAGCAGTATTAAAGCAAAAGAGAAGCATACTAGAGTGTGTGTGCCCATTGCTCAGCTTGCCTCCTAACTTGTTCTCTGCAGCAAAGCAATACTGCTCAACTTAGTACTTCACATTTTGTATAATTTGCACTTTCCAGCTCTTAGGGTGAAATCTGATACCTTGTGTATTCTTTTCACTCTATAATTATTGTTGTATAATTGTTGTTTTAAACCTGCTCTACCTAAACCACATTTGCTTTCAAAGTTTTTCTTTTATATCTGAGAGTTCAACATAACTGTAACAGTTACATCTATATTGTTATGTTACGTCTAAGCAAACATTCGCAAAAAAATAATAGTGTGTTGAACCCAGAGAGAAAAGCACAACTACTAATGATGACTTCTTGACTTAAGGTTGTCTATAACCATTTTTCCTGTAGAACAGGAACAAACAGGCCAACACTGTAGCTTTGATTTATCTGTTTGTTTCTGTTTTCTTAATGCAATTTGCATTTCTCTCTGGACTGATGATGAGGCATTACAGAAAGAAAATTTATAAATGTGGCAGAGATTAAACAACCATGCCATTGCCAAGTACATTATTCTGGAAGCTGTGTGCACTGACTAATTGGATTTAAACAGTGTTCATAAATTAAGGCCTTTAGAATTTTTCAGAGATGAGACACACTGCTACATTTACCATATGGATTTTGGTCACACGTGTGAAACTAGTGATGGCTGGTGAAATTCTAATTGATGTTATATTTCTCATTATGAATCAAGGAGCTAAGTTCAGTTTGGCTTCTGTGTATTTACGCATCCCAACAAAGATATCCAATGCTGCTCAGTCAGCATTAACTTGTGCTCTTGTCTGCTGTCAGCAGAACAGCTACTGACAGGAGAGCAATGGAGACTAAGCCATATCTTTCCAGAAGCGAGCAACAATGGATTTTGTTAGTCTAATAACCATGCATTCCTAAACAATAATGAATTTATTCTTGCAATACTGCATGAAGAAGAACAAATTGATCTTCTTCATCTTAATTTAGAACCAGAGAGAGACAGATTTTCACAAGGTCATCCCTTAACTCTACTGAATTTCCATTCCAGGGACATGAGTTCAGGAGATGCAATTTCCTTTGTGCTCTAGTATGCTGTGTTTTTCAAACATAATTTAGATACTGTAACAAGGTGAAAATAAGAAATATTTGTATTCTTTGTATCTACTGTGAAGGTAAGAGGGCATCATTGTCTTACACACACAAAAACTTCCTCTTGATGCATTCTGCAACGTTTTAAAAGAGAAATATAAGAAAGCATTCCAAATCAGCAAACAACATAGCTGGGTTGAGGCAATGATTAATTACAAGAAGAAAATGCCTTCTGAGCTTTAGCATAAAATACAGCAAAAAGTCAGCATTAAAGAAATTACTTGCACGTTAATAAGACCTTCATATAATACTTACGTTTTCCAGTATTTCATAAAAAAGTTAAAACTCAGATAAAAAATGCTAGATGTCAAAGAGATTGTTAGCCTCTTGGCAATTGCAATGTAAGACATTTTCATAGATTATTCTGGAATTTTAGTAAATCATTTGAAAGTGTGCAGTAAGTTCAAAATTGTTTGTATTTTTATTTCTTTAAAATAGCAGTTTGATCTCTTCTGGTACCAAAATGAGCAAAATTCAACTGAAGAATCAGTGAGTGTTTGTGGGAGAGGAACAATACGGCTGCTAGCTATCTTAGAAACACTACAGGCTGAATTGACCTCACTGTTAACTCAGTTACATTGGTGGTTCTCTCTAATGAATTCCATTTGCCCATAGGCAAACTCTGCAATGCTGTTTCATATAAAACTGTAACAATTTTATTTGAATGAGGAGGATTTTTAGTTAAAAAAATCAAACCAAGCCAGAACAAATAACCAACACATTTCTAATTGAAAACAGATAGGCTGAGTATTTCTCACTGTGCTCTCAAACTATGCAGTACTTGATGTCCCTAGGATTTACGTATTTTCTGAACACTGCAACCTGTATCAACTGTAGAATTCTTAATATTGATACTAGAAGACACAGAATGGGAAAACCAAGGAAAAGCTATTTATAGTATATTATATAGTATATTATAGTAACTTACTTTTTGTAACAACTCCTTCAAGACGAATTATATTTGGGTGATCAAACTGACCCATTATACTAGCTTCTCTCAGGAAATCTCTTCTTTGCCTGTCCATATAACCACCTTTCAGAGTTTTAATTGCAACAGGTATCTCTCTTTTTCCTGGTGTCTTCAGACGTCCACTGCATACTTCCCCAAATTCACCTTAAGTAGAAAAAATGTTAGATCATTCACAATGCCTAAGGAACCATTTGTACTAGTGAGCATAAACAACTTTTTTTTTTTAAATTAACCTTCAGTAGTTGTCTTATAAATTGTCCTTTTTAATAGCTCTACGTTATTTGTAGCCATCAAGAAAACTAGAACACAAAAATACCCAAGACTTGCACAGCCCATAGAACTAGATACTTTTCTTCTCAATAAAAATAGAGGATTGGATATTCAAGTTTATGAGTGACAACATTCATTGGTGCCACTACCCCGAGATCATGGGGACTGCAGCAGTCTAATCATCTGCTCTACATTGCATAGTTTATCCTCCTTAACTGAGACTTTGAAACTAAACTTTGGTATCAAAGTCTTTGTGATCTAAATGAGCATGCTATGAGGAAATAATGTAATGATGGTTAGATTTTAATTGTAATGATGACGAAATACCTTTCTGCAGATATTTGAGACGGACGTGGTATTAACACATATATGAATACAAATGCCATAACAATATCAGAATATCTGGCTTTCAGTTGTAGAAAGCACTTAAAAATGTACTTCTATTTTGCCCAGAAGAGCACTTCCATATGATTTATTTAAATGGCTTTATTGCTTACATGAAACTAATCGCCTATGTCACTGTTTGGACAGTCAAAGGACAACAGTTTCAGCAAATCAGGATTCTTGTGTAGTGAGAGGAATCCCAAAGCTTGCTTCAACTGATGTTCTGCGTAAGAAAGGGCCATTGAAGAAAGCACATCTTCTTGTATTCCCTTTACACATTTACTAGTTAAGTTTGTATGGAAGTCAGAACTTTTCTTTGATCTTGGAGCAACTCAGAAGTTATTTAAATCCCATACCAAATATTCTCTGGATGTCTGCAGGTCAGGTTTCAATGGGTCATAATTCAATAAATCAAAAACAATGTTTATAAGAATGTGTCAAAGCACTTATCAGTTGCAGGGTATTTCCATAGCAAAATTAAATTTGATACCCCAGCCATTTTGGAATCAAAATTGCTGAAAAACAAAAAGAGTCATAAGAAGACCTACATTTATCTGGAGGATATGATTTGTTATAAACTGCAGTAAGTGATGTGGGAACTAGTTTTCCTTAAAGGTTAACTACAGAATGAATGAATATAAGAGAGCTCTATCCTATGAGTGTGATTAGATATAAACCAAATACAGAAGAGAAAGGATTGATTAGAAGTCCCACTTCAGAAAACTGTAACTGCCTGATATTATAAGATGAGAATGAATATTGTCACAAAGTCTTTATTTTATTAGGCTCTGTCACTTCCATTACAAAATCAAACAGGTTTTACGACCCAGTAAGATTCAGGAAGAGTGGAGGGATTTAAAAAAAACCACCTACTTCATAGCTTGTCATTCGCTTCAAAACAGAGATATCACAGAAGTGCAAGAGTGTAATTAACAGATGCTGAACATAACCTTTGAATAAATTAGCATATTCTAACAAAAGCCAAGTTTCCTAGGTCTCCTTCCTACCTATTTCTTTTGTGTTTATCTAATTTTTGAAAATAAATAAAAGTTTGTTTCCTAAAGATATGTTACGTATATGAAAATAATGTCACAAGACTTATGCTCTGGGAATCTTGACAAAAGGGGAAGCTGGGCAGGGAATTTTATAGATATTTATCCCCTTTGTCAGTCTGCCTGCATGTGACACCTGAGAAAACAGTAGATGACCTGAACTTCCAGAATCCTACTACAAAACAAAATCACGAATCCTGAATGTTTTGAATGAGACAGAATCATAGAATCACAGCAACAGAAGAAGCAATGAGCAGAAATGGAAATAGGAATTTCCTTCTGAACGTGAGGAAAACTGCTTTACATGTGAGAATGACAGAGCGCTGTCACAAGAAAGGTGGTGAAGTCTCCTTCTCTGGAGATGTTCAAGAGCATCCTGGGTGCTGTCCTGGGCACCCTGCTGTCAAGAACTGTTTCAGCAGTAATCTCCAGAGGTCCCTTTCACCCCAATGATTCTGTGATTTTGTGGAGATAATCAAGACAAATTCTACCTTTGCAACAGTAAATGTATTTGTGTATAGTATAAGTAGAAGCTAAGAGCCAGGTGTCAATGAAGTGACTGTTATTTCTTGCTCCACAGAAAAAGCTGTCAGTAACTAGAGAAAACAACAGAGTTCATTGTGTGCTCAGTTTTAATAGCATGTGTTTTAATGGTATAAAACTGATATGTCTTACTGTAAGTCATGCAAAAAGAAGCTAATTGAGCACTCCAGAGACTTGCCTTATGGAAGCCACACATTCCTTTTCTCACCTTGTCACAAAATACATGTTATTTAAAGTGAAACAGGAGTAGTCAGTCTACTTCAAAGCCTTATATGCATTCTTGTATTACTGCATGAGATCAAAACAAATATCTTACAATACATAATCGCTGTTGATAGAACTGAAAGGTTATAGCACCAAATACAGCTCAAGTCATTTCCCACACTTTCAGTCATTAGACCTTTGGGAAAATTGACAGAATAAAGAAAATACAAGGATAAGTGTCACTTTTAATAGAGACTTGACAAAGAATGTCTGGGAATTCCTTTTAAGAAGAGTGGCTGAAGATTTAAACTTAAGAGCAAGATGTCTGGGGTAAAAAAAGCATCACATATAGGACAAAACCAAAGGATGTCATTGCATGTCAGTAGGTGCAATGAGCTCAATACAAAGTGAGGCTGAATGGGATAATCTGAAGAAAAATCTACAGCAAAGAAGGGCAAACTGTGGGAACTGTGGGAATTGGGAGTATAATGGAATATTTAATACTAAGGATAAAAAAAACCTTACCAAGTGTTTTGAAACCAAGAATATGCATTATGAAATTAAACAACAGTAAAATTTTGCTGTAAGTAGAGGATGTAATAAAAGGAAATTGACTAATCAACTTCACAATTTAAACAGCAACTATTGCTAGATTGTGGACTTCATTAGCACTTGCTTATTTGGTTGATATCACCATGGGAAATGAAAGCGAAGCATATTTATAGGTGTTCACTAAGTGTTTACACAGTACTTAGTTTAGCTAACACTAAATTTACCTCCACTTAGTTAAGTGGAGGGATTTGATTTTAACTTTTTACAATTCCATAATCAGAAATAATTTTATTTCAGAACACTGCTTGTGTCTTAATAGTAATATCCCCAAACAGTTGCAATAGAATACTCAGTAGCAAATAATTTTTATTTTGCTTTTGGTATTCTAATCTGCTTACTATTATAAATATTTGATCAAATTGCAAATGCCACTGCTGCTTTTACCCTCCTGTTTGAACCAGGGTATCAGCATAAGTTCTTCAAGGACTAACAAAAAAATAATTAACAACTATTAACTTAGGTGCACTTACATTCAATCAGAAGGTCTACAAAATAGCATCTTTGCTTTTCAGAGAATCCAGATGTAAGGTAGTAGTGAATGGGATAATGGGGAGCCTGACTAGATGGCCAGCTTGAGTACGCATTGAGGTACAGTTTTGTTACTTTAATGCAGATCTTCATACTCTCCAGTGACAAACAGTGAACAATTTAGAAAGGATTTTGCAAAGCTTGTATTTTAATTGCTTTATTTACACCAAAGTACCAGAAGGAAGGACAGTAATTTGGAGTTTGTAAATGTACTGGAATACTGAAAGCATGACAAAGGGGAGTACTGGAATTGAAGTAAAAGGCTCAATTATCTGCCACCATGGAATGTAGTGGTTGTGCTCAAAAACATTAGCTTGGTAAATTCCACTAGGATTACTTGAAAGGATTTTAGCAAGAGATTATTATTTTTCTTTTCTCAAAGTGAGAAGTCTCATGGGCTCAGCAGCATTTTTTTAACTTGTTGCTGCTTTGCTCTTTCTATTTTAGCTATTATGTCTGATAGCTGTAGCGATGAAAAATCTTGTCTTGAGTGTCAAAGCCATCTGCTATGGAACTAGTGAATTGCCAAGGGATTTTTGGACATGAATTTTTGTATTACAAAAGCAAACTCGAAACTACTTGCAGGAAAAGATCAGTTTCAAATTTTTCTGTCCAAACAATCTATGAAAAAAATTGAATATTTGCTATGTTTCAATCTGATATTTTGCAAAATAAAAGTTTTTAGTTCTTAAATGGAAAAAGTTTCTGTTTCAAAAAATTACAGAAATTCACAATGAAAATTATTAATCAAAATAAGTTGATCAAAAAGTGCTGCTCTAAGAGCTATATTAATTCAATTGTTAATTTAAAGAGTTTTATCATTAATATTGATTCATTTGGTAAAATACTTTATTTTTTTCACTAATCTGAAAATCTTAAAAATATTTTAGAAGTAATTCTTCTGGGATGAGACGCCTATTTTACATATGGTTACAAAGTTTGGTACAGAATCAGAGAAAGCATAAAGGAAGCATCATGACTGCTGTGAATTACAATTGTATGATACATCCCCTAGCAGCTTTCCAAGATAGAATTTGTGAGAATTTGTAGTCTCCCTGCCTTAGAAACAATATTTAACCTGTATCTTGCCTGCATGAAACTGGGTTTAAATTTCATCTGAAATAGTTCGCAAGTCCTACCAGGCAAATACCTTTGAAGATGGCAGATTATTCAGTAATTTTATAAGATTAAATAAATAAAAATAAAATATGTCAAAGCAGACAAAAAAATCACTCCTGGGCTTACAACAAGAGAGAGAGAGATACTGAATAAGGAATTTTCATAAATGAGTTAAGTTGAGAATAAGGACACAATTTTCATCTGAACAAAAATCGGTAAGCCCAACCCTCCTCTGTCATATTCTCCTTTGAAATCAGCAGCCATTCCAATGCTGAAGGTCTTTCAATATGCTTTGTAATCAGTATCTATAGTATGTCTGGAGAAAAGGAAGAAACAAAAGAAATCAAATATAATGTTTTCTGCAAAAGTCAGCCCTCTAAGGGCTTAAGCTAATAACTCATACAGTGCACAGTGCCAGCTACACATTAGATACACATTATCTCTCTTAAACAATCAAGTATACTCTGTAGTACTCTTGCTATATGGAATTCAGGAAGAAACAGATTTTTCTCTCTTACTTTCAAGTCAGTACTTCTCTTCCCTGCTTGTTAACAGACCAGATTTTATGTCTACCACGTTATATGCGTTTAATTTCATGACATCTCCTATGGCATGAAACACCTTCACTGCAGCGCAGTTTGTAACCAGCGTAGCAATGTACCATTAAATGAGGGACCTCAACTGAAAGATACCTCTCTCTTCCTAAGTGACTAAAACATATGAAGCCACGATAAAAAAGAAGAGTCACAGTGCATTATGTATTTTGATAATAATTTCCCTGACAATACCAGTTAGCAGTCCTATGACAGGCTCACTATGAACAAATTACAGAATTACAGCCTTTAATTTTTATTCTTTTTTAACCGTCACACTTCCACAAGGTGTAACTGAGTTTAGCTGCCTGCTGTACTTTGAATATTTTTTTTTCTTGATGGCATTACAATTAGAATAAGTAAAAAAGTAAAAAAAAAAATAAAAATCAAACAACAACAACAACAAAAACCCAGAGTTTTTATGAGGGTATTCATTTAGTAAGTAAAAAGCAGTATTGTTAAAGATGGCCAAGAACAGGTAGCTCAAAGATGGACAATGAAATCTGGATTGTACTAATTCTTACTAGAATGTTTGTAGTTAGTATTGTAAGTATCTTTAAGACAGCAATTTACAAAACTCAGTCACTGCTAACAGTATCCTACTGATGGAGAGAAATAACCATATATTGTAAATTGTAGACACACGTAGGGTTAATTCACAAGCAGAAAAGAAGTATCAGAGATGGAATTGGGGCTCAGAATTTCAGTGACTCAGTATAGATTAATATTTCTCAGCCACTGACAGTGTTCAGGCAACAGCACTGAGGATGTAAGCAGGACAGAGAACTCCAGATTCTCCTGTCAATCTCTTTTGTTTTATCTGTTCTAACAGTGAGAAATGGTGGTGGACATTCTGAATGATGACCTGTTGGTCAGAAGGCACGCACTGAGATCTACTAGTTTTAGAACCTCTTAAGAACCTATCTGAGCCTATATTCTCTAGGTCCTCAAACAACAGAGTAAAACAGACAGTAAACAATCTCAATTGGTCAATAATGACATGCTATATGTCCTAGAGTTTCAGAACACAAGTTAAAAGAAATGATTTTGCAAGACTCTGCTCTTTACAAGTTTTTTTCTTCTCTGTAAGGAAATCTAGTATCTGTGTCAAACATTCCTTTAAAGAGAAAGGAGAGCTCAGTGGGCTGGGTCAATCATACAGCAAATTCAAAAAAAGTAAGAATTACTACATTTTCATAGTGTATAAAACTCATATAACACTGCAAAGACAGAACGACAGAGAGGGTCAGAAGAAGGAGTGTAACAGTTCTTAGAGAATAGCTCCATTAGGGACTTTCCAGAAGCACAAAACCCAATGAGTACTAAACTCTGAGAGAATATATATGGATAATGTTTGATTATGTATGTTTTCTTATTGTTTCTTTTCTAAATAGAAAAGCACAGTAGTACTAATGCTAATTGTATCATATTTTATCTTCCTCATTGTTTTCCAATCTATTTAGAAAGTCTATCTGTACCAGAACTCCACAAGCTTGTTGAAGCATCTGAACTGCATGGGAGAATAAGCACACGGAGATCCTTAGCAGCAAAAGTGCAGCAAAACTGCCGATACAACTTTAGATCAGAAGCTTAGTGATACTTGAGAATACAGTGGTCAATCAGTGAAGTATGCCCACATTTGTACTACTTGTCTACTTGCATTATCATAGCAACTTCAGAAAAACAGTCCTTTCATGCATAGCTTTTGAGTGTATATGCTTTTACCTGCCCCAATAACTCTCTCAATACGAATTCTTGAAGGATCTATCTCCTTTGCAAATTCATGGACAGCAAGGGATGGGTCTTCATACGTGTCTGGATCAATATATGTTTTGATTCCTGGGAAACGTACTGCAAAACAGAGAGAATGCTAAGAGTCAACAATTCTTTGATACTCACATACTATAACAATATGTGTTTTACTTCTTTTTAAAAAATTAATCTATATATATCATTTTAAAATTGTCAGAACCTAACAAAGGATGACTCCAAAACCAGCTACTGATTTCACAGAAACTGTAGAATATACAAGAGTTATTCTCATTTGCTGCAAGTCTGGAAGTACTAGGTCTTCAAAGACTGAGCACAGACTGACATATTTCTTTTTATTCTTATTTATCCTTCGAGTGCTTTTTAGTTTCTGTTTTTTTTTTTTTTTTTTTTTTTTTTTTTTTTTTTTCCCCCAAGTGATTCTTGTAAGACATTACAGTTTACCTTTTGAGGTAGAGGACAAATTTCTGCCAATCTGACACAATCAAAACTATTCAAAATTACTGCCTGAAAGTGTCACTAATGTTCTGCAGGACTCCGTTGTAATTCCCTAATATATTCTAGGTGAGTGAAAGCATGGAATTGTTTTCAGGATTGTTGCAGTGCATTGTTCTATCAGTCTTCATTTTAGCTTGCAATGGTATTGGAGTAAAACCCAGAGAAAAATACAGGTATTAGGTTCTCTAAATGCTCTGAATGCCATATATCATTGCTTGCTGCTTACTATCATGTTTGCTGGTTACACAGGTGCCACAGGAACAAAAAGTCAAAGGCCTTTAGAAAACTCTATTTTTGGATTTCAACTGATAAGACAATGTGAACTTCTGGTGCAGTTTTGTCTTTGCTGCAGCTGAACACAAGCACCTCCTGAGGAAAAAAGTTAAATAATAGCCCTACATAAGTTTTGAGGAAAATACTACTCTAGGTAAGACAAAGTGGTTTTTTCTTTCTTTCTTTTTTTTTTTTTCCCCCAATTGTAAGTATTCCCTTTCCAATTGCCATTTAATATTTTTGTCTGAAGAAACTCTTTGTTGTCTTTGCACTTAACTCATATCCTGAAGAAATTTTTCAAGTACAGTTGGTAAACTGGGAAACTACAACCTTAGAAAATGCAGAGAGCTGCTCACTTGGAAGGGTGTCTACAGAGACACCAAGTGAAGGCTCAAAGATATGAGGAAAAGCAGATCCTCAGGACTGACAGTGATTACTGCCAAGCAGTTTAAATTCCTGTTTGTTACTCCTTGGACAATTTAGACTGTCATTTACTTGGAAAACACAGCTTGCTAATTTACTTCTGTCTTTTACTGGTGGACTGATAAACATTCCTTTTGCCAACCAGGTCCAGTCTTTGAGATTTTTTCCTCTCAGAATGGGTCCTGGAGGACTGTGCTGCTTTGTTCTATGCTGATCAGTTTGCACAACCAACGAGCCAGGTGCAAGATGAGAACAAAAATACCCAGATCCATTAACAAAGCTTTAATAATTTCTGTCTGCTTCCTAGGAGATGGCTGCAGCAACAGTAGGTTAGTGCCAGATTGCTTTGGCAGGTTCCAGCAAGCCATCATTTTCTGGCATGTCTAATACCCCTAGTGCTTCTGAGTGTAGCATGTCCAAGAACTTATGTTGTTTCTTTTGGACTATCTGGATGGGAATTTTTTTTTTGGCTCCTGCTATGTGGTGATTAAGTTCTGGAAAACTTTCAATTCATTAACAGACATTGATGTAGATGGTGCATCAAGTTCACAGGGTATTGCAGCTGGGTCCAGAGAACCTCTTCAAAAAGAATTAAATACTATGTAATCTTTTTCCTCTTATCACTTAGTGGATGAGTCCAAAGTACTTCATTATCTGATGCAGCTAAATGCAGTAGATGACACCTAGTTCAGGGCATACAAATGTGGATGGGCTTCATCAAATCACCTGCAGTACCCATTTGAACCAACGCTGACGAGAGGACACATGCTATATTCAAATGTGAAGCACACCAGACATCATGGGATTTCACGTTATCAGCTGGATCACGGACCCTTTCCTAACTCCCTTCAAAGGGCATGGTTCCTGAAATCTTCCTCTAAGTCATAAAGGTTTCCCAAGGGAGATAGGATGGATAAACACAAGATGGCTCTCCTCTGTGCGCAGCAGAGGAAACAAAACATGGATAAAAAGCTGGTAGTAGGAACAGTCAATTTTAACCAGTGTAAGTTTTACAGTAAAATTTCTTTTAAAAAGCTTCAATCTGTTTAGGAGAGGTCATCCTTATACTGATCCAGGTAGAAACTCTGCAGCTGCCTAAATTGTTTCAGGTTAAGACGCTGGATACCAAATCAATAAACAGCCCAGTAAGGCAAGAATTGCTACTAGCATGAAAACGGTACTTCTGGTGGAGGCACTAATTGCCCCGTTGTAAAGGAAGGAATATTGTTGGCTACAGTTTTAGCTACTGGAGTAACTCACAGTAGCTCCTCTTTATCCTTTATCCTATGGAACGCATGATCTGGGAAATGCTCCTTTAAGTCTGATGCTTTGATAACTGCAAAGGAATAAGAGGCCTCATAAGATGAAGCTTTGTGTCAGTGTGAAATAGGGTCATCATTTGTCCTGGCATGAAAGACACCGAGTGAGGCTTTTCTCAAATTCAGGTGTGGCCTCCAGAGGCATATATGAAACTCTGCAGCAGAAAGGTTTTTGTTTGCTGCTCTTCCTGATCAGATTTGAAAACAAATGACAAACAAATCTAAGAAATATCTTTCATACTATAATGTGCCCCTTCTCAATATGGAAGGAGCCTCAATACAGTTTTGTCACACAAAAAATGATTTTATTTCTTGTGATGTAGCTTTTGTCTTGATCATGATAGTTCTAGAGATGTTGTCAAAAGGAATAAAAAATTAATCAAACTACAAAGACCTTCCTACAAGCTAACAATAAATAAAACCTTTTTTTTTTTTTTAATCAACTCCAACATAAAACAATCAGACTACTAATTTAAACTAAGTAGCTACACTTAGCTAAATAAATTAACACTCTGCCCATGAGAGTTTTTCTTTCACAGTAGTGATCAGTAAGCAAGAGAGAGAAGGGAGTCTTATTTGTTGTGTGGCTGGAAGTGTAGATCCCAAAAGACACTAATAGAGAACTGAATACAAATAAGGAACATGGTCACTAGGAGTGGAATTTTGAGGCAGATAATCAACATGGCCCAGTCCAGTGATGAATTCACAAAAATTCACCTGGAAAATTGACAAATATGATTAATAGAACACAAAAGAATCCTTTTGTGAATTCGGTGTCAATTGTTCTAGAGAGCATACAAGAACAGTCCTGATGGTGCAGATAATAAGGAACTATGCAAATGGCCAGATTAAAATATCACGGGCAAAAGATGAAGAGAAAACCATGAATCCTTTTCATTTAAAATATAATACATTTTTTATGTAACACAGTGTTAAACTACTTACAATTTCCATTTTGCAAATGAGCCCTTCTTTTCTCTTCAGATTTCATTTTGGCCTTTATGTACCACTGGCATCTTTTAAGAAAAGCAAGTGAGGTTTTTATTAAAATGAATATAATGCATAAAATAAATGTACGTTAAGTTTTCTCTGCAGTTTTATGAAAGCCAAAGTCTTTACATTCTGCATCCACAGACATTTGGTATTGACACTAAGGAGAGAAACAAACCTGAAGAACTACAAGCAGATTAGTGAAGATAAATCACAGGTGGATGATTAGTAGTGAACACAACTACCAAAGTTTGATGCAATACTTTATTCCCATGCTTGAAAGAATGTTGATACTTATATTATTTTTCTGCACCCTTGTTTGCATACATTGATTCACACAGACCAAATCTTATCCTAATAACTCTTATTCCCAGTGGGTCAAAAAGCTTATAATTTCTTCATAAGATAAGTTCTTTGAGTTTAACTGGGTTCATAAGAAAATAATTTTTTTGTATCCATTACGACCGGTATTTTTACTTCTGTTAGCTCTGTTCAGCCTGTCAGGCACAGACTAGCTTTCCTGTGTTCATATTAAACTTATAACACAAA
Source organism: Lagopus leucura (assembly GCF_019238085.1). Lineage (NCBI taxonomy): Eukaryota > Metazoa > Chordata > Aves > Galliformes > Phasianidae > Lagopus > Lagopus leucura. The sequence goes on from NW_024962262.1 coordinate 87,985,347, forward strand.
CTACAATTATCGATTGTATTTCTAGTGAAATAGTAATCATGGAGTTATGAGAAATAAGTGAACACATTCACCACATATCAATGGTTCATTCAAACTACTGACTGAAGACTGAAAAAGGTCACTCACAAATGCATTCATTGCTGTGGAGATGAACCCTTGAAGAGCAGAAACTTCTGAAGCTAACATACCTGGCAATAAGTTGTACGTACACTAATGTATGGAAACACTAACCACAGTATTTTCAGCTTCTGTGGAAATCTCTGCATTGTTGTCACCAGTTGCTGTGACCAGTAGTTTCCAATTACCAAGAACAATACTGAACACAAAGTGTTACACTTGGAATACACTTGGTCTGACCAGAGGAACATTCAGAGAAACAGCCCTCTAAACCCTTAAAATTCTCCCTAGTATTCAAAGCCCCAGAATTTGACTACAAATGCCAGTGAGAACCAGCAGTGGACTCTTCCAGTTCCAGCTCCTACTACTGTTAGCTAGAAAAATCACTTGAAAGGAATAATTTGTGTAATGATAAATCACAGTAAGCTTTACTACTCTGTTTTCCAGAATTTAGCCAAGACCCCAGTCTCACTGCCTACATTGTACCTTCAAGTCACTATTGCTTTCATTTTTCTACCTGCAATGGAGAGCCATGTCTCTTGCTTGCTCTTGGTGGATAACCGCTCAGTGGAGTGCAGAGGCAGGTAGATGCTCATTTAACCCAGCCTCTTCACTATGAATCAGCATCAGCAGTATTGTGACTCAGTAGCTCATCAAATTGCTAATTCTAAACAGCAAAGAGCACATCTGTAGTATACCAATCCCATTCTTCATGCTGAAATCTGTCTCCAGTACTACAGCAAATAGTATTTATTCAAAATTTTCTTGCTCTGTCTTCTATGCAGTACATTCTTATCATTTAATTAAGAAGTACTTAAAAATGAATTCACATCTTACATAATTGAAATGGTTCAATTGAGTGAAATGTTAGAAAGCTAAGAGAATCTCTGATATCTTTAACATTAGCAAACAGGAAGAATAAACCTAGAAAGAAACTCATTTCTTTTTTTTTTTTCATTCCTGAGTTTACTGAGTGTTTTATCAGGGAAAAGTTTGGCTTGGGCTTTTAGGAATTGCACTCAAGGATTCCAGAGAATCATTTTCTCTGAAAGTCTGTTTTTGAGTAACTCTTCTGTCTGAAAGAGACTAATGTTTGTCAATGTTTCTAGTAATTGTACGAATATTTTATAAGCTTCTAAGATTGAGATTACAGTGTGTTCCAGTTAGACTTAACCAGATTTATTATTATTCACATAATGCCTGCGCTGGTACATCATTTTCTTTCCTAATCAGAGGTAATGGTATACAAACAACAGAAAAATATTTACAAATCTGAATGCACAGCACTGTCTGTTAATATCAACCCAATCTGTAACAACCATTAGCACCTTCATAGAAGTAACTTTAACATCTTTCCTGCAAAGGACAGACTCTAAACAGGCCCAAGAATTGTGCAAAACCCCTTCCAAACCCCAGATTTATCTGTCCCAAAGCTGAATAAGGGGGAAACTCCATGGAGAACCCTCCTTACATGGAGGCTCTTCCACCAGTTTTATGCATATGAAGAAAGGAGAGGCAAAAAGAGTGCGAATGGCCCAAAGCCTACACAGTTCCTCCTACAGAACTTACTGCAAGAGATAAGAGCCCGACTCCCTCTGCTTAGCCCCATACCTCTACAGAATATTAGGAATTTTTAAGGCTTTTCTGACCCAAAGCAGAACTGCAGTGCCACTAATGTCTTACAGAGCAAGTGTGGACATACTGTCTCTATCCTTTTAAATTCTGCTTTATTTCCTGGTAGAAAGAAACAAAATCCTAAAGTCACACACACAAAAAAACAGATGCTCTGTGTCACGTGTGATCTTGAGCTCCAGCAAGGTCTGTGATTCTGATCACTACCATCATTTTTAGCAAGTCTGTTAAGAATTTGTGCATTACCTTGAACTTTCAGTGTGCAGTTGAGCACAGCATCAAGCCAGTCAAATCAAAACAGTTTCTAAACCATTAGCACAATGTCTTTATTTGATTCTGACCAACATACCAATTGAGGAAAGGTAGACAATTAGCACTGTGCTAAAAGGAATAAAATGGACTTGCAAGAATAAAAATCACCAACATTATAAAAAATAATCAGTGAATTCACTTGCTACAGCGCTGTTGCAATGTAGATTTACAAGAGTATCTGCAATAAAATGTTAATCAACCAAACAGGAAGCTAAATCATCCCAGTATTCTAGAGTAAGGTTTTCCTCCGTTTAATTTCATTTCATAATTCTTATGTTCTCTCTTAATAAATGCACAAGTGTACATATCATACACAGCTATGTAAGATATTTTTGCCTACAAACTTAATACAGCAAAAAAAAAAAACAACAAAAATTGTCCACACAGTGTCTTTACCAAACTATACTGCCAGCCCCAAGACATCAGAAATCCTAAAGTTACATTCTCCAAAGCTTTGCAATTCACAGTTAAGAGATTTTATAATAAATATTGTGTTTTGTGTTCTTTTCTTTGTCTTCTAATGTCAGAGATCCGATGTTAGTTGCATTGTATTTCAAATTTTGTTCTCCTCCTGCCCATATCAGCAGGAAAGAAGGTCAGAAACTTATTTAATAAAAAACTCTGAAAATGTGACTAAATTGCTTAGCTATTCTTTACAAATTCTTAGGCTTGGATAACACAGACCCTGAGCAAATGAGAACACTATAGATTTAATTACCTCCCAGTGATCAGGAAGAACAAAGTGAGGATGACCAGGAGAGTGAATCCACCAACAGCAGCAGTGGCAATCACGAGAATCTGTCCCTGCTCTGCAGCCATATCAGAAGCTGAAAGAGAGGTACAAAGAAAGAGGTTGAAGTTCCAGCACCTGGGATTCATGCAAAATGGGTGACAACATTTAACTAGCCACAAGTTGCAATTACTCTGTAGTAGTTCTCTTGGTGCTTAGACCAGACATGATGTGAGAATGTATCATCTGTGAAGTGAAAAACCTTCAGCTGTGTACCAGCTATGAAGAAGTGTGGAATACTTCTAAAGGTTTCTAAAATGAGGAGCCAGCACCATCAGACACTTGCAATTTACTAAGATGTGAGAATGACTGGATTTTGGACAAAAAACTAGAACAAATGTATTGCTGTTTTAGCTTAACCTTGCTTGTTATTAAAAAATATCTGTGCATCTAACTATCCAAAATAAAGTCAGCAGCAGTATTACACATGTAGGAATTCAGTAGAATCCTAAGCAGAAAAAGCACATGTAACATGTAGCCTGACACACTCTTCTATGTTTCTAGTATTTAGATTTATTGTTACAGATTTATACTTCTATCTTTAATATGCTTTGAGGATTGGCATCACTGCAACAGAAAAAAATGATTCTTTTATGCTTCATGTTTTTCTCTGTTATTTTTTGTAGGTCATTTAGCAGGTAAAAAAGATCATTTGAAATCGTCTGTAGAGGCTTGAGCTATTATGTTTTCTTTATAATATTAAATATTTATTTTGATGAAGTACCTGCTCATAGTCAGGATGATCCTCATTGTGCAAGTACTACTCAATACGAGAACCATATCTCTTGCTTTGTGACTTTTTTATTCTTAAGTAAACACAGTTACACTTCCATTTTTTCATCATATGACATTTACCTAATTTTTACTTCCTTTTTTCTATAAGAAACACAATATTGTTCTAGAAAAAGAATACACATTTCACAGGATCACAGAATCACAGTTACCTCTGAGAACAACAGTAAGTGTAGAAAAGAAAATAAATTTTAGATTTATTAAGAAAGCAACTTTGACTTTGTAAACTTCCCAACAAAATCTTCTTTCAGTTTTCTTTGGGCATCAGATGATTACAGCTTCTAGCTGCTGCAAAAAGAAAGCTCAGCAGGCTGTTTCGCACTTTCCAGTTGATGAAGCCCAATACAATGCACACATCACTACCTAAAGCCTCATAAAAAGCTGTATTTAAGAAAAAACATTTGTCTTCTAAATATTTGAGAGAGGTTTAGAAGTTAGCAGTGTAAACTGGCTTTGTAATAAAAGTGAAACAAATAACGGTAGTAGTAACTTATGTCCAATTTTCAGCAAAACCAACTTGTTAAATTTCTGACATTAGATTTCTGCTCATATAATTTAATGGAGATATGCAGAGGCAGTAAACTATAAGGCATTCAGTATCTGTGGTCATAAACTCTCCTTAGACAAGTTAAATGCACGCATCTTCCAATAAATTATGTATCAAAAGCCTTTATCAAATACTCACTAAATAGCTAATCTCCAAAACAGAATCTAGTGGTACCGCAGGAATGGCTCTGCATTATCTTATGCTCCACAGTGTCAGGTTTAGTTGAAAAAATTCAGCATATAGTATGGTGCCACAGAAATAAAAATGCAAATATAATAGGCTGTCAACTCAAACACTGAATATGATTTCAGACTAGCAAGGGTTACGTTAAATGTTGTAAAGATGGACAGGGTCATTTTGAAGTTGTAACGGGTAAGGGAGGTTTTCAATGACTGTATCTTGCCCAGTTTCCATTTCTGTAATGGAAGTGAGAGAACAAACTACAAGCTATTTATTTATTTACTTACTTATTTATAGGAAAAGGAGTGCAAAAATAGTGACTTTAGCAAGGGATGCTTTCAGATAAATTAGCTGAGATTTTCTTCAACAGCATTCCATTAAAATAAAAAAAAAAAACCTCAGGGCCTTGCTTCAAGATAATTCAAGTTCTGTGTGGAAATGTAGGAACTGATCCTATTGTCTAAAAAGGCCCTGCGCTATATACTAAAATGAAAAATGCTGTTGTTCTGAATTGCTCCCGCTGGATGAAGCTGCTTGGAGTTTTACTTAAAGCTGACTACAAGCTATCAGTTTAATAATATACACATTTCCTATCAGGAACCACAGTCAAGTTCATGAATGAGGAGAAGTTCCCCACCAACTTAGTTCTTTTTGTGTCTAACTGATATACCTTTAAGTTGAGACTGTATACTCTTAAAAATGTTTGTTCTGTTTCTAGCATATGTATTTCACTGTATTGGTAGAGATGCCACAGTCCACTTGATTATAGAGGGCCTTTCAAGCCTGAAACTTCTTGATGACCTTAATTTACTTGTCAGATAAAAATGTGAAATGACAGACAAATATAATTGGAAAATGTGGATTTGTTAAAAACTGTCAGAGAAACAGGTAGAGCAAAATGATAGTAATACTTATTTTTGCTTGAAGTGATCCTTTCAGAAATCAATGAAGGCGCAGTGCAGTGAACAACACATAGATAACTGCAAAGGCACATGCGTGTGCATACAGCATCCTTGCACACAGGTTCCACAAAACGCTCTCCAGGCAAGGAGAATGTCTTAATATTGGAAACTCAATAATGACAATTTTTGAACAATTTTTTGCTGTCCAAAATGAAATTCTGCATGTCCCTTGATCTTTCTGTTCTTTCTCATTTTTCAGTGTCTTTCCTAATTAAGGAAATGTTCAAGTTGTAAATAATAAAAGCTTTAGCAGGTATTGTTCTTGTTGTGCCTATTTTTTGTCATTTCCTGCTTTTTTATGTCATTTTTCCTCTCCATCATCTGTGCATATTTATATATGTCCCCATATTTCTCCTCAAGAGTATTCTTGTTTATGTAAGACAGAAAAACTAAGTTAAAAAAACAACGATGAATGCAAATTCAAGCAAGTTTCTGCAACTTATTTTATCTTTTGGTGTGTACATGTTATAGTGCTGCATTTAATCATGGGATCACACAGTCATTTCCCCAGAATATTATTCATTAGATATCAGGGCCAAAGTTTGTGTAACTAAAATCAGTTTTCTGTTTTCTTTACAATTTGTAGTGCATTATCTTAATCAGCACCCGCCGACTGTGCACAGGGATTGATAGTTCCGTGATCACATGGATGAACATGGCTGTATGGTCTGTGGGGACACACTCCACTTGACAGTTGTCATGAACAGGCAAGGAGTTGAGAAAGCTCTCAAGGAACAGGAATGTGTAAACCACCAGCAGATCCAATAGGAAAATGACTGCCAACTGACTGCCTCTTTCCTTATTCTCCTGTTCCTGTTCACACTTATGACATTACACCTGTCTGCAGTGACATTCCTGCGGCAGTGTAAATTGGGAGGTTGGTTCTGTACACCTTCAGCTGTTCGCAGCAGCACTGGAAAGAAAAAGTTAGTGTTTGCTATGGTTCCCTTGCTGGTGTTCCACGATGCAAAAGGATTTGTTTCCCAGGCTTCTGCTCCAGAGATGTCTCATGAGGGAGCTTAGAACCTGTCTGAGTAGCTGTTATGTATGGCATTTTGTTTCATTCCTTCTGCCCATCTGCTCAACATGTTCATTTTGACAAAAGCATATTTTAAAAAATGAGTGGCATGAGGCAAAGATAAGGATGGATTTATGAGTTACCCAGCAGATGACTAGATAGTACAGTGTAAGGTTTGGGTGTCAGAACTTTTCAGCATAGTGTAGGTACCACTGACACACAGTGGTGCACTGACTGTAAAACTACCATACATGTCATACATACTTCTATCCCAAATTGTATTATCCATGCAAACTGTTTACTCACATTACTCTTCATGATTTACTCAGAAGTACGTTATTTGCTTAAAATGACACTTAAGAGTTCCTAATTGCATTATTCCAGATTCCTTGCTCAATAATGTGTACAGTTTCCTTGCTAAATAAGAAAATTCATTTTGAGATCAGTTCTGATCCTGCCAGTTATTCTTTATATTCAAGCTCTGTCTCAGTTACAACTTCTCACTGGGTTCTTCACCCAAATGCGTAGAGGAGGACCTGCACTTCCCCTTCTCTCTGGAATGAAGAGGAATATCTGATGCCTCTTCACTTCCTCACTTGGAAGACTGTGAGAAATGGCGCATAAATTTTATTCACAGCACAAGACAATAAAAGAAAAAGAGAATCTTCCAGTTCTATTTTCCACTTTTCTTTGAGCAAATGTCTCCAAAATCTTTTAGAAGGTTGTGTATTCGGTATAAAAGGTCTGGAAGCCTTAATGATAGCTCTCCTCTGTCTCTCAGCTACATGCTTTAGTTATTTCAGTTTGACATCTATCAGGCAGCAGACCTTCCAGCAATGTGAAAGATAAAGTAGTGACAGAAAGACAGCTAGACAGATAATAGTGAGTAGCTGTGAGATAGATAAGTATGGATGGTGAGAACTGGAGCTCTAACAGACAGTACGGACTGTCAGATGGATTTACAAGGCACTGTAAGCAATAGAGCTAAAGAACAATAGGAAAGAAAAATAAAGGGTCTAATAAGGGTTACCTTCACCTTTCCAGAAGCGCTGCAGTTCCTGTGAGCTGATGGTCTCCAGTCTCAGAAGGTATGTGGGAAAAGAGGGTATGCCTGCTCAGAGGAGCAGGCAATGGAACGGCAAGCTTAAAAGGGCTTTTAAAAGTGAAATGAAATACTATTACTAGTATAAGTTTGCATTAATTCTTTGCATAAATTGACTTGAAAAGCTTCTTTTCAAAGTGTTGCCAATAACATTAACTTCCTGACCAGTAGGTGAATGGAAAGCCTGTGATAAAAAATTAAGATCTCAGCAAGGAATTGCTCTTGTTTAGGAAAGTAAGACAAAAAGTAAAGACTCTGGAACTTCTGGGAACCAGACAGGGTAAGCTCATATTAGAAGACCAAATGGCTGAAAATATGAAACACAGTAAGGAAACATTTCAAGATTAAAATGAGACACCCTGAGGTATCCAGTACTGACTAATACTGAATGAAGAGCAGGACTAAGCAGACATGGGGATGGATACAGCAAGGCAGTTTTTAAATAGGAGGTAAGTGCAGTCTGTTTGTTTGTTGGTTTCATTCAGGAATTGGAATTACTATTGTGAAAACAGTGTTCTGACAAAAAAAACAAAAAAACAACAAACAAACAAAAACCCCTCAACTTTGCACTGGCAACTTAATGTGTTTCTAAAAATCCTAGAGACAGATTCTCTAACATGGCATGAATCAAGGCAAGCGCTTGAAACAATACTGGAGAGACTCCTGTCAGAATCAATGATTCAAGACTCTCCTCTGGAGTTCTGGAAAAATGGATCTCAAAGTCTCACTCACATCTGACTACAAATCCAAAATAGCCTGATTTGAGGCTGAAAAATTACAGATGAATGTTGTGGATGTGGGAACAGAAGGAAGAACATGAGGATTAACAGATCTGGTAGTACAAGAAAATCACCATCTGCGCCTATATTAAAGAAATTAAAGTTACTTTTTCCACAAGAACAGAGTTTTTCAGACCAATTAATGTCTTACAGTCCTCATATCGAGTTACTCTATTATAATTTCTGTTTCTTGTTTTGTTTTGAAAATTATTAATCTGATGTAGTTGAGCCATCTAGGAGTCTACATTGAGTTTTTAAAAATCACAACGTGGTTACTTTTGCCACACTCTATTCAGTTGAAGCAGTAGCCTGCACTGCACCTATGAAGTCTGCCCCTTAAGCCCCTTCTACGATGAACAAAGTTTTCTGTCAGATACAAATTTCTTTCCTGATGATGAGAAGTCTGGTATGGAAACCACCCTTGGATTCAGAACAAACCCTGCAAAAGACAGTCACAGCATGGAAACACTGCACTGCCTACCAGCAGAAAATTGTTCAATCTTTTACAGATTCCTGTAGGCACCAGGGCCTCTGAGTTGATACTATAAGAAACATTCCTTCAGAAAAAGAAGAAAAAAAGGAAAGCTTTGAACTGTTGCATCTATAAACCAATCAACCAAACAAGAAAAATCCACCCCGCTGAAACAAGGTGACTGCTAAAAATGGCAATGAGGAACATGGTCAAAAGGTGTAGTTAATATGCTCTGCAAAGGTGTTACATGGAAATTTCCCAGCTGCAGCCTCTTAGTTGTAACAGTGGAAGAAATCTCTCACAGTGTCCATCCCTACTTCCTTGAAAAGACAATTTTTCTGACTTTTCTAGATAATTACATTTCCCTTCAGGAAGTACAAATGTTACTCTTTTAGCTGTCTCTGAATCAGGGAGAGTTCTTTCTCCATTATCATGCTCTCCAAGTAATGATAGCCGCAGTTTGTTGGTCAGGAGGTTGGAGGGCTTCCTAAAAAACTGACCACCACTGTATGACTGCTTTTTCATGGCTCCCATACAGTTGATCTTTCTGTTTCATGCACCACATTTAATAATTTTACCAAAACTCCTTGGTGTTCCTAGTAATGAAGTATCTTATTTTATCCTACAGAATTGAAGCAGCATAGACAGTGTTTCAACCAATAAACTGGAGGAGGCATGATGGCACCGTTCTGCCCAAGGCGTTGACAGACAAATGTCTCAACTGAATACTCAACATTTGTTGCATTACTTTAAAGAAAAATCTGCATTATGGATTGCTTGCTGTACTACTATTTATTAACAAGATATGTCAATTTTCAAACAAGATAAATGGAATACCTTTGGTTGTTCTGGAATTGGTCCCTAAATTCTTCTAGATGCTAACATTCAACATGTAAAACCTCAAAACCTGAAGTATTTATTGTAATTTTTATGAGACTGTTGGTGCATAAAATTTATTTTGAAAACAAATACTTTTTAAAGACTCTATTCTTCCCAGTCTTTTAATGAATATGTTAACTTCCTATGAAATCAGTATAGCTCACATTAACTTAAAATCTGGCTAATTGAAAACCCACAAAAAGTAATTGTAAGTGTGGAATTTTCACAAAGTAGCTTGTTTCCAATAGGTACGGTTTGAGGGAGCTGTAACAGTCTGTCCTGGTCTAATATTATTTAGAGTTTTTCAGAATAATAAAGAACAATATATATTAAAAAGCTAGACAAACTTCAGCTGAAATGCACATTCTCAGAGAAGTAAATGATAAGAGATTATTACATAGCTTGATTTGGATTGCTTTGTAAGATTGGTGCATGCCAGCAAATTTGACTTATCATTTATTTGCACTCAACTGACCATTCAAAATAAGTCTAAGCACAACCCTTCTCAATCACTACATCTAGAAGTAGGTCAGTATCTTGGAATACAAGAGTATCCACAGAATTGTTGTTTTGTCAATCAGTTGCGTAATGCAATCCTCCATCTGAACAGCAAGTGCTTGGATCTATAAATAAAACTGAATTAATAGGAGGTAAGTAGTGTTATGATTGCTTATTGTATCATAAACAGGTTTCCTTCTCCCTCTCAGTTCAATATCAGGTTAAATTCTGATGCCATAGCTCAGAAAAGATGGTAAAATTCTACAATGATTCTGTGTTTGGATAAAATGACTTTTAAAGTCAGAAGAGGATTATGAAATCCAAGTTAAAAAAACAAAATCAGGTCATAAGCACACGACAAATTTTAAAGTATAAAGACTAAATGATAGAACTATCTGTCTCTAAATATTCTGAGCTGCCCATCGCTGAAAGACTGTAAGTCCAGACTGTTTATGGGAGATGTTACATTTCAATCTGCTTTCATTAGCTGACTGGAAAAGCTTCAGTTACAGAGGTTCTGTTAATGTTACAAAAGGAGTTCAAACGAATATCCCTAATAATCTGATAGAGCATTAAAGCTTAGAATAGGCCTACTTCCAAAACACTGCTTTGAGGAAGCAAGATATTCGGAAAGTATAAAGGTACAATTTGACTGGTCATTGAGAACTGCTTCCATTTGAAATAAGTAATATTTACCAGCATGTACACTTCTCATTTTTTTCCTTTTAAATTTGAAGTAATACTTACAGTTCTAACAGGCCTTTGAACAACCCTTTCAATTAAACAGAGGTATTCATCTAGCACCATTTCAAACAGCTACAAAATTTCCCTCTACCCCCATCTCCGTTGATCATAAGCAAAGCCTACATTTCCTCTGTTCATATTTCCTTTCAATCACTCAACGATATCATTTTGTAACAAATTAAATACTTTTAGTTAGGAATAAGCCTAAACAATAAATGTTGGTAAAGAGTAAATATATAATGTACATGTTTTACTATTAAGATTCACAGTGAATACTCAGAAGTCATGAAGGCACTTAACGTTTAAGTGTTGAAATCTGAAATATATTTTTTACAATACAGACCTTTTTCTACAGAAAACTTGTGCTCCCACACAATAGGAAGACAGACATCTAAAATCAGTGCATCATTTACTATATCATCTTATATTGCAAAAATCCAATGTTTCTTCAAAATGAGATCAAAATTTGAAAAAAAAACATGACATGTGAAGTATTAACCATTTCTTTTTTTTACACAATAGCTCATATTAATATTGGTGCGGCAACAGTATTTCCCAGAGAGAGAAAATGATACTTTTTCTGAGAGAAACTCATAATAGCATTGTGTAAACTACTTTAATCTATGACCCATTCTTCTGTCTCAAAATGGAGGACTGAACCATGTGGCCCAATCAGTCCTTCTCTGCATCCAGTAAACTTGGGAGAAAAACTCAAGCTTCTAAGTTATCTTTTAGGCTTTTCAGAGCATCATCTTTAGTCCTTTTTATCTTTTCTCTCATGATTTTAGAGCTAAAGGTGCTCCAATACATGCAGTCCCTTGACTTTTGGCATTATGGAAAGTCCATAGGGATTTGAACTTCTTCAGACATTTGATACTTGGAAGGGTAAATAAGGAATACAGTAACATCTATAATGATAACACTGGCTTACCTGGATCCAAGTTTATAGTACTTTATCAACTCAACTAACTCAACTTTTAGTTACTTGTTCTTATTAAAAATAAATAAATAAATAATTAGGATTAGCACACTACTCTAGCCACATTGCAGCCTGACAAGGCAGTTGCATTAAGGAAAATGGTAAGAAGATGAGGAGTTTGGTAAGCATGCACGGACTTTCATAACCTTGAGACATTTTTATTAATAGTGCTTATGACAGAAATCAGGCAATAGTCTTCCTAATTTAGATTAGGACTTTAGAGAATTTAGATTTAGACTTTAGAGTAAGTCCAATTTGTCCATATATAACATAGGCTCATGGAGGTTTAAATAGCATTTACTTCTCATAACAGTTATAACTCATTGTGCCCTAAAACATTTTTGAAATAGAAGTTAAAAAGCAATAAAAAATGAAACACAAACTCATGGGTGCTCTTGAAAATACATGTACTAGTACTGAGTCTGTACTTTAGCCTAAGTAACTTGAATTCCAAAACTCTAATGAAAAACACAGTGTACATAATTGGTTAATTAAAGCAATTTCATTAATGAGTGTTTTAGAGCTGCATCTACTACACTCATTTTATCTCAAATGCTTGTAAATATCTTGTTCATGGTTCCTTTGAAGGTGCAAGCAATATGTAACATACAAAATTGTTCAAAGTAAGAGCCTTTTTTCATATTCTTCAAGAACGTAGGATTTTCGCTTCTCACTGGCAAATTTAGTGAAGTTATAGGTTGAAATACATATTAAAAATGTCTTCTTTATTATATTCTAAGAGCATTAAAAACTATAGAGAAACGAGTCCATCAGTGTGTTCTAAGAACCTGCATGAAGCTGCTGGACTTAGGTAAAATGGAAACCTCACACATGATAATTGCAGAGGTTAAAGGGAAGGCATTCTTTAAACAAAGAATGGATCTATGGCAAACCAGGGGATCTTGCAGAAATAAACATTCCTTCATCTGCAGTAGTGGACTGAAATTTCTATTTGTTACTCGAGAAAAATAAATAAATCTAGAAGTGTGAGGGTAAGGCTTACTTCTCGTAATACAGCAGTGGTCACTCTGTGATAAATATATGGAATGGATTCAGCCTTTTAAACTCTCAATGTCTGACTGTTCTAGAATTAAATGCTACTTCTATTGTATTTGATTTTTTTCCTTTCAGTAAAACTTACTTTCATCTCCAGTTTCAAATTCAAACTTCTGGCTATAGCCGCTGTATCCTGCTGCCGTCCTGACTCTGATATGAAATATATACTTGGTGGCTGGCTTGAGACCTGTGATGATAACACTTGGAGCCTTGGACCTTGTGGAGGAATAGCTGAGCTGCTCATGCTCCTGAGGGACAAAAGAGGGGAGAAATGATATCAAGTTGAGTTGTACAAACTTAACAAAAATGATACAGCAAAACTGAAGCTCCAAATTCTTCTCATGAATGTAAAATGTGTTTATAAAAGAAGGTGCAGGTATGGATTTCAGTACTTTGATTTTGTGCTATAGTCACAATGTATGATATGGCCTTGACTTAGATATCATTTTTTCTGCCCTTAGTCTTGCATATAGACACATCACATCTCTGTGACTTAGGTTAGTAATTACACTGTAGTCAAAATAATATGGAATTAGTACAAGACTATATTCACAGAAAATGACAGCTAGAATGGCAGCTAACTATTTTTGCACAATAGACAAGCTAGGAGGTCAGTAAGCACTAGTAAGCTATAAAGTAAAGATGTGGGAGTATTCAAATACCCGCTACTCACTTCTACCCGCAGGTAGTGCCAAAATGCCGGCGCTATCCGTGGGTAGACCTGTGGGTAAAAGAAAATAAAAATTAACCTTTTCTTTAAAGTCTGTAAACTTTTAGCATGGCTCAGCTGAATCACTGATGTTGACCTTTATTTCTCTTTCCAGGTAGCAGTAATGTAGCTGTACATGAAATTCACTTTTACATTCTGTTAGGAGAGACACTTTGAAATTCTCCAGCTAATTTCCTACCAGTTGATTTTGGGTATCTGCTGAGAATTCCTGAATCTCACAGGGTCAGGGAATTGCCACTGCAGACAAGCTGCTGTAATGCGGAGATCAACCACACCAATTGCTGCACAGAAAGGAAGTGCTAGACACATTTTTGGTGACTCATTTAAATGAGGAAATGTCTTAAAAGAGAGTCTACTGCCTGTCATTAGTTACAGTCACTCGATAAATCTGTAAGCTGTAATATTTTCTATGGTGCCTTAAGGCTAGCTTTACTGTATTACAGTAGGAGTCATCCACAAACTGATAACATGAACAGAACTGTCCTTGGCACATGCTCAATAATCCAACTGTGGTACCCATAGGGCACCATATAAATTTATTATAACATGCAGTATTATTAGAGTACGCATGTATTATTCAAAGGATGCTTCCAGCCTATTCAGAAGGAAACAACCTTGTTCACAGAAGAGATATAGCAAGGAAAACATAGTTTTCAATTAGATTGTTGAACTTCTAACCTGTTCTGAACATATGTGTATTTTTTGTATAAAACAAACAGTAATCACAATGAGTCAACTGGAGTCACAGCATAACAAAGCCACATCAGCATAGGGCAAGAAGTACATCAGTATTCCTCCAGTACACATACAAGGAGATGGATAAGAAGATCAAATTAAAAATCAATCAAACACACAAAAACGACTTAGTGATTCTGTTAAAGAGAAGGAAGGTATGCAATAAGGACTGATATTTAAAATAATTGTATTTAATGCTCAATAAAAACAGTGGAAATAATTTGAGAAACGAGAGTAAAAGGAAGAGTTGATTTGTTCCACAGTCTATTAACAAAATTTAAAATCTCAAAAAATGTGTATTTAAATTGAAACATTAGGGCACTGTGTAAGCAATCTTATGAATGGCAATTACAATTAACATAAAAAGAAATTTAACAACTGGTTTCAGCATCAGACTTCTCCAATTAATTGAAGTGCTATAAATTCAATTTGAGTGAGTTAGTGGATTTTATGCTTTCATTTTCTGAGAAATTTCAGAAAAAAAAAAATTTATTCTGACAGAAAATCTGCTAATACAAAGGATTTCCATTCCACTACCTTGTTATATGTGCAATTTCCAGCAACTTTCAAGTGTAGAACTGTAATATATCTCAAAACGTAACTTGGCCAAGGTTATGCAATCTTGGAGAACACAAGTTCTCCACTTAGTGCATTCACTTAGTAATGAGGCTACTGAGTAAAGTGGGTAAATTTCTACCTCAAGAGATCAAGTTGTTTAAAAAAAGATAGTAACCAGCTCAAAATCAATGTAAGACAGAAGATTTTTGCACAGGTTTCAGGAAAACCACACTTAGAAGTGTTCAAATGCCCTATCACCACATCCAAGTTCTTTTTTTTTCTACTTTTTTTTTTTTTTTTTTAATGTTTGGTAAATTTATTGCATCTTTCACTTCTAAATTGCAGTAGTAGAAAGAACATTTTCTCTTAAAAAGGGTAGATGTTAAGTCTCAAAATAAACTTAGGTTTAAATTTGAAAGGATTTAGAATTGATTTTAAGAGACTCCAAAATGCATTCAATACCAAACAATGTTTTAAAGAGCACGATATTTGTTACAATGGATTTATCATAAAGCGTGATCGGTAGAAAGATGTTTGCGAAAGAAAAAACCATGATGTGTTAAGTGGTTCTTAGTACCCCTGATTTGTAAGCATGATTCCACATTACTCGGTGCCAGGAATACCCTGTGTGTGGCTGGACCAAGGTGGAGAGAGCCCTGCAGTACCCCTTACTGCCGTGAACTTCCCAATGAGAAACCTTCCAGTTCAAGCCATGTAAATTTTACACAGGGTAAGAATAAAATTACTAGATGAGACCAAAGAGGAATACATGGAGCCCAACTGCACAGTTCTGCCCTACTCTGTCTCTGTGAGCAGGCTGTGCCTAACAGCAACCTTCTTGAGGGGCAAATGCCTCTGACCATCCATTTGGGGTGGTGAATGGTATTTTGTCACCTCCAAGAGCTGTTAGGCTTGCTGCTTTCTCACCACCAGACAGGGACATCTGCAGTATACTCTGGGAGCTTTCATCTCCAAGCCCTTCAATTTCCCTTCCTTTCCACAGCCTCTTATGCCATTCATCATATAGCCCAAAAAACAATGTATAGAGGCATGTTATCATATAAATATTACTGCCACACGGGAAAGGGTAAATGATTTGTTACAGGAAGTGAAATACGAGAAAGCAAACCTTGTCACCTTGGTGTATGTGAGAAAAAAAAGTTTCAGAAACACGTACTCGAAGAGGAAGTTACTCAAACTAGAGACAAAAAGATTAATAGTTGGAAACTTCACATCATTTTACACAAAGAAATCAACCATTTTGGCCTAGATTAATATATAAGATGATTCTCCAAAGAGTGGATGCTTGAACTCTCCAAAGATAGGACACTGTACTTTCAAACTCTGATGTTTTTATCTCTCAAAGAAATTACTCTGAAATACCATCTAATAACACAATGTTGGCAAAGACAGTTTGTTCCTACTTCATAACAAAATTTAGTATCAGACAAAAAACACATTCCATGCTATTTGTCTAGATAATATTATTTCTGTCTATCTTAGGTTTATTTTAAAGTTTTTCATTTTTGTGCGAGGTTATTTCAGTGGGACAAGCTGGAATAGAAAAAAATAATGCTATGAATGCAACATAAAATAACACCAACAATACTGTTCATGAAAAACTACTCAGTTTAGATGTTGTAAGTACTAAATCACACTTCATAATGAGGTGTGGAAAATGGATTTCTGAGAACAAAGTTCACTACTGAGAGGAGTGTATAGAGATTCATTGTACTCAGTTGACTAGCAGTCATTTATGCCAATGACTGATTTGTCTGTTTTCAACTGAAAGGAAGCTGTGGCTTTCTTCTAAAATGAGATTTACAGAATGAAATACACAAGAACCCCATATGTATTTGGTACTAGCCAAATGACCGTAAGACACTGCTGATAGTAAACTGGGTATTATCCAATTTTCAAAAAAGGTGGATGAGTTTATTAACCACTAGATGTTTTGGTCAAGACAACATAGATTATTATATTGCATCAGACACATACAGATGAATCAAAGTAATATCAGTACTTATTTTAAAAAGATCATCAAATATAATTTTCTATCCTTTAATATATATAATCAGATCTCCAGGAATTATGAATCTCTTGCAGTTTACTTTGTGCCTGACTAATTTCATGAACGACAATCGAGGTATTCAGTTTATGAAATCCAGTGAGTAACTGAGAAGTCTCTTAAACAGACATTGGGGAAAGTGTTTTTAAAGGCTTCTGCTAGCTGAGAACGTATTTTTCATGTATCTACAACCTCCAAATCCATGTGTGCTGAAAACACCCAAGGAGACAGCAACAAGTTTTTCTATCAAACGCTTACAAGTAGAGAAAACTGATTTGGCTTACATACATTGTCCTTCAACATGAAAATTCCCTACTTACATCATAGAATCCTGCTTAGCCTTTTTTCAGAACTATTATCTAACAAGAGCAAATACTAATAGAAATGCAATCTTTATGCCACAGAGAACCGGTCTTTCTCCTGTGCACTAAAGCACAATGTCAAAGCTGAGTAAGTACCACATTAAAGAAAGGAAGACTCAGAGTTCTGTGATCCAGACATTATCAATGTTGAAATAAAAGCTCGAATAATAAAAAAGAATCTTTTACGAGAACATTTGTTCACATTTTTCCACTTTCCTTGATACATCAGTTTGAAGGATATACACAATGTGACCTACAGAGGAAGCATCATTATTTTAAGGGAATGGCCATAATTCAGGAAGCCAGGAACTTTTATTAATTGTAGCTCTGGGCCATCATGAAAGGAAATGTCAAAATGTCCTACCCCATCTTTAGTTTTCCCTTGGAAAAGCCACGATAGCACTTAATTTCCTCCAGGGTCAACTGAACTTTAAAGTTGCAATATACATTAGAATGAAACAGTAGGTAATTACTAGGTATAGTCAATATGTGATTAATCAGTTCAAAGAGAATTTGTTACAGTCAAGTAACAGTGAACTATGGAATTGGTTACTACTCCTTGTGTTTTCTCAGAAAAATACAGACCTAGTGATTTTAACATATGAAAATCACCTCTGATTTATGCTGCCCGCATTTGTCTCACAATGAGCTCATCCCAACAATGTCAGAAAAACACGTTTCTTCTTTGCAATTATTTCTATAACATGATTTCAAAATTCTTAATGCCCTTAATCATAACTCGAGTCTCATCTCTCTTAGATCGCTGTAGGTAAGGAGCAATCACACTGAAATCAGGAAAATTAACTATGCCTTAGAAACTCAGAATCTACCTTGGAAAGTTTATCTTTACAACATTGCGCATGGTTTTCAGTTAGAGGATTATTTTGACCTATAGAGTACCTATCGAGACGACTGTCAACAGCAACATTTTAAAGTTATTAGAGAAGAGATTCAAAGATTTAAGAATGTGCTCTTAACATTAATTACTGTCTGATTACAATATGATCAGCAGGATTAGGTCAAGCCTCACAGAATCACAGAATGGTTTGGGTTGGAAGGGACCTTTAAGATCACCTAGTTCCAACACCCCTACTATAGGTATGGATACCTCCCTCCAGACCAGGCTGCTCAAAGCCTCATCCAGCCTGGCCTTGAATGTCTCCAGGAAAGGGGCATTCATAGCCTCATTAGGCAACCTGTTCCCATGTATCACCACCCTCAGTGGAGAAATACAGTGATAAGAAAAATTACAATAGTAGGAATAAGAATAAAATTAAAATAATAGAAATATGAAACGTAACAATAATAGGAGTAACAGTCAAATATACCATCAATCTTCTTAACAAAATCCTTGCTGGAAATGTTGTACCTTATGGTTCCAGATGCCTAGAAAACTTAAGGTAAATTTTATAAAGTGATTATAAGGTTCTGAGTATCAATCTGAATTCAGAAGGTGAAGAATAAGAAAAGGAGAATTATAAAGAAGGGTAAAAGGATGATCCTGGGAACTACTGTCTTATCAGTCTCCCCTCTGTGCTGGGAGAGATCATGGAGCAGATCCTCCTGGAATCTATGCTAAGGCACATGGAAGAGACGGAGATAATACAGGGGAATAAGCATGGCTTCATCAAGGGCAAATCCTGCTTGACCAACCTAGTGGCCTTTTGTGATGGCATCACTGTATCAATGGACAAGGGAAGAACCACTGATGTCAGCTATGTGGACTTCAGCAAGGCCTCCGATATGGTACCTCACAACAATCTTATTTCCAAATTGGAAAGATATATATTTGATGGGTGAAGGTTGACTATCCAATGGATGAAGAAAAAGCTGCAGGATCAAGTCCCGATAGTGGCCTCTGAATATCCAAAAGGGAGTTACAGGAAAGAAGGGGACAGACTCTTTAGTAAGGTCGGTGGTGACAGAACAGGGGAAATGGCTTCAAGCTTAAAGAGGGTAGATTTAGTTTGGACATCAGGAAAAAGTCTTTTATAGTGAAGGTGGTGAGGCATTGGAACAGGTTGCCTAGAGATGTGGCTAATGCCCCTGGAAACTTCTAAGGTGAGGCTGGGTTAAGCCTTGAACAACCTGATCTAGCTATGCATGTTCCTGTTCATTGCAGGCGAGTTGGACTAGATGACTTTAAAGGTTCATTTCAACTCTAAGAGTGCTACAATTATATGATTCTATGATTCTAAGAGTAAAACTGACAGGAAAAGGTGGGGCCACTGAGAAAATTGCAGATGACTGCAGTATTTGTTTCAGAGATGGAACCTGCAGAACCTCCCTTATCACTAATCTGAGATGTAGCAGTCCAGAGAGCTGAAATACTAAAGAGTGTTTTACCTGTTTGGCCTTTCAATATTTTATATTCTGATTGCCTGCCAGTTAGCTCATCGCTTTCTCTGTACATATAGTGAAGCTGTCAACAAGAAAAGGAGAAGAATAGATAAACCAATCATAAAGAAAACATGCAACAGTTAGAACACAACCAATCCTCATTTTAATGGCATATATACCTGGAAAGGTAGGAATGAGTTAACATGAAGTGGACCATGAAAAAGAGCAAATTAAATCAGGAGAGATGAGGAAAGTGAGTCTACAACAGTGTTTACATTCCCACCAGCACAATAAGGTGAGATGTGGGGAGAGCAAAGCTGTGTGGTTGACATGGAGGTGCATGCAGGAAAAGCAGATGGGAAGGCAGCAGATAGGACACTGCTGATCATACTGACACAGAGATTAAATTGAGAGGAATAAAAACAGGTCTATGCCTTAAGTTGATAGCTGAACAGGGTACAATCAGAATATAATACAGGCAGCTGCAGTAGATAACTTGAATTGTCAGACAAGCTCAGATATTAAATTCCATCTTTCCATCACTTACAAGCTACTCTGACAACATTTATTTTCTAATAAAAAATATTTACCAGTGAAAACCTCTACACCAATGTCTCCAGGAGTCTTTCTAACTTAAGAATATAAAAAAATTTAGCCTCTCTAGCTCTTCCTGAAGACTTTTTCTTTTGCCACTCATTCAAATTTTCTTACTACTTCAGTGCCCAAAGATAGCAGTTAGATACAGATTTGGATTGTTCTGTATATTTTTCAGGTTTGCAAGACTTCACATGAAAATTTTTCCCATTTGCCTTTCGAGCTGCCAGAGCGCACTGCTGGCTCATGTTAAGTCCCTCGTCCATCAGGACCCCCAGGTCCTTCTCTGCCGAGCTGCTCTCAAGGACCACTCCTCCCAGCCTGTACAGGTGCCTGGGGTTCCTCCGGCCCAAATGCAAAACCTTGCACTTTGCCGTGTTGAACCTCATCAGGTTCACCCGAGCCCAGCCCTCCAGCCTGTCGAGGTCCCTCTGAATGGCATCCCTTCCTTCCACCGTATCAACCGCACCACTCAGCTTGGTGTCATCAGCAAACTTGCTGAGGGTGCACTCAGTTCCCTCATCGATGTCATTAATAAAGATGTTAAAGAGCACCGGTCCCAAGACAGACCCTTGGGGGACACCACTTGTTACCGGCCTCCACCTGGACATAGAGCCATTGACCACCACCCTCTGTCTGCGGCCTTTCAACCAATTGCTTATCCATCGGGTCGTCCACCCATCAAATCCACTTCCCTCCAATTTGGAGATGAGGATGTGGTGGGGGACCATATCAAAGGCCTTGCTCAGGTCCAGGTAAATGACATCAGTCGCCTTCCCTTCGTCCACCAATGCCGTCACTCCATCATAGAAGGCCACAAGATTAGTTAGGCATGACCTTCCTTTGGTGAAGCCATGCTGGCTGTCTCGGATCACATGCTCATTCTTTATGTGACCGAGCATGTTGTCCAGGAGGATCTGTTCCATGATCTTCCCAGGCACGGAGGTGAGACTCACTGGCCTGTAGTTCCCCGGGTCCTCCCTGCTCCCCTTCTTGTATATGGGAGTGACATGACCCTTCCTCCAGTCATCCGGGACTTCACCTGACAGCCACGACTTGTCAAATATGATGGAGAGCGGCTCGGCAACCACCTCAGCCAGCTCCTTCAGGACCCTGGGATGCACGCCATCCGGCCCCATAGACTTGTATTCATTCAGTCCAAGGAGGCACTCTCGGACTTGCTCTGCCCTTACAGTGGGGAGGGATTTACCTCCTTGGTCCCCACATAGAGGTTTGGGGATGCAGGGCTCAGGGACGTGAAAAAGACTAGAATCCTGGCCACCAGTGAAGACCAAGGTGAAGAACTCATTCAGCACCTCAGCTTTCTCTTCATCTGTTGAAGCCAGTTCTCCTTTTAAATTTACCAAAGTAGGCTTTACTGAAGGATAATACATGTTAAACTTTGATTAACATTGTTCTTGTTTTGATACATAAAAAATACTGTGATTAGTGTGTTTTTCATATATATATTTTTTAAATTTAATATCACTAGATTCAAACACTGCAGCCTATCTTATGTATATGAAGTAAAGAAAGGTATGCAGGTGAAAAAGGCACAACAGAGGAGAAGCTGAACCCTAGTTCAATCCACTGAGACTAAACATGGCAAAAAACTGCTTTAAAGCACCAAAGGCAAGAACAAAATATAACACCCGCATTTCTGTAAAACCTTTGTAGGACTGTAAAGAGCAACAGTGCATATTTGCACACCCCCACTTTTGTGTTATGTAATATCTAATGACTCAGGGAAAACTACTGAAGGAATCCAGCCATACACAAAATGCATGCATTGAGGAGGAAAAGGAGGTCCGTCTGACTTGTGCAGCAATTAAAGAATAGAAAGTTACAGAGACACTGAAACAAACAGGGAACAAATGAGAAACAAAGGCACCTGCCTCTTGAAGGTTGCAAGCCAAGTGAATCCAACAAAGTTGTAGTTTTAATTACCCAAAGAGAATCCTTTCCAGAGATGACTTATTCTGGATTTGTGAAGACTTCCAATTTATTCAGACCTCTAATTCAAATTTCCTTTTCCTTTTGCTCTGGCATGACTTGCATTTTTCAGCTTCATCATCTTCCTTACCACAAGTTTGTGTAAGGAGTGACTGCTTCACTACAATGCCATTGTTTTGCCGCCAAAAGCAATTTTTTTTCACCTTTCCACAAGGTAGCTCCCTTTTCCATAAGCACTGAAAATTGTATCTCTGTAGATGTGAACATTTTTTAATGTAAGCAATCAGAAGGTAAGTGTATCTTACATGAAATTTTAGTATTTCTTTGTTCACAAAATCACAGAAACATTACCTGAGTTGGAAGAGACCCATAAAGGATCATGGACTCAAACCCCTGGGACCACACAGCACCACCCCAAATTCAAACCACACTTCTAAGCTTGACGTTCAGAGGCTTCCTGAATGCCAGCAGCTTGGGGCCACGGCCTGTTCCAGGGCCCAACCACCCTCTGGTGACGAACCTGTCACAGCTGCCCCTCCCCTGACGCAGCTCCATGCCGTTCCCTCGGGCCCAGTCGCTGTCACACACAGCAGAGCTCAGCGCTGCCCCTCGGCTCCCTGTGAGGAGCTGCAGCTGCCACGAGGCCTCCCCTCAGCTCCTCTGCTGTGTGCTGAACAAATCGAGGGACCTGAACCACTCACCAGACGCCTTGCGTTTCAGATTGTTCAACACCTTTGCTGCCATCCTTTGAATACTCTGTAGTAGTTCTACGTCCGTCTTACTTTGCTGCACCTAAATCTGCATCCTGTGCAGGGCAGGACAACCCCTTCCCTCACGAGGCTGGGCTTGCTTGCCTGGTGCTCCCCAGGTACGGCCGGCCCTTTAGGCTGCCAGGGCATGCTGCTGGCTCATATGCAAATTCTTCTTAACCAGAATCCCCAGAGCCCCCTCTGCAGGGCTTCTCTCCAACCCAACCCCAGTCTGTACATAGATCCAGGTTGCCCTCTCGCAGGTGCCAAACCCAGAGCTTGTTCTTGTTGAGCTCCATGCAATTTGTGACTGCCCAGACCCTCAGTTGGTCATCATCTCTCTGCAAGGCCTCTCTGCCTTTGAGGGAGACAGCACGTCTTCCCAGTTTAGCACTGTCCACAAACAGACTTTGTATGCATTCAAGTTTTGCATCCAGGTCATTTACAAAAACAGTGAAGGGAACTGGCCCTGAAATGGAGCCCTGGGGAACCCTGCTAGTGACTGGTTGCCAGCCTGATATAACCCCATTTACCACAGCTCTTTGAGCCTGACCAAGTACTAACTGTACTATGTTTTTGTTCAGCTGTACGCTGGCCATTTGATCCAGAAGTAAACTCTGAGAAACAGCACTGAGAGTTTTGCTGAAATCCAGAAGACTACATCTACTGTCTTCCCTGAGTCATCTAGATAGGGGGTCTTATTACAAAAATGAAATTCAATCAGATATTTTCCTCATGCATCTGTCTTGGCTGTGACCAAATAAATGTCTAACTTCAAGGCTTTGGAAAACAATACACAGGCTACTAATACTGGCACTGTTAAGAATTGCAAAACTGAGATTAGCATCAGTTGAGAAGAACTGAGTTCTTGCTGTTGTTCTGGGATCAGTCGACCTGAAGAGGGCCCTTCCAAACTCAGTCAGCATATGGTTCACATCTTCCTGGAAATGCTCCCCATCTGTGCAGCAGTGGTGCCCTCAGCACCTTGCTGTATTTTCTTTGAGCCACAGCCATCAGCCAATTGTTCACTCATTGTATTATGCTTTTTGTCTACCTGTGTGCCATTTTTCTAGAATTATACCATGAGATCCAGTAGTTAAATCGCTTTCTATGTAGTTCAATGGACATTACAAAGGACATAGCAATCTTGTATGTTAGTAGAAATGATCATTTTGCACTTTGAAAGCAAATTCTGATTTTATTTTCTATCATATAAATGTATATTTCTAATTTAACTAGCATAATTTAAAGGAATGTATTTTCAGTTATTAAAAACTTAAATTTTTCTTGTGAAAAAAAATTAAGGAAATTTAGAAATGTGACAATATCTTTTTTAAAAAGAAGAGCTTTAAAAAGCTCATTCACAAAGCAATTGTTATTGTGATAACATATATCGTAACAATAAGCTAGACCTTTTGGCAATATATGGAAGAATAACAGATAGTTCTATCAAGGTCACTACAAACAGAAGATGTATCAACTGTCTGAAATTCCTACAGCAACATAAATGTTTTTATGAGCAGCAGGTGACTTCCTGGAAAAGACTCTAAGGCTATTAACAGCTCAGTAAGGAGTACATAATAATAAGTTGTTAACTCAGCCTCCCTGACAAGAACATTAAGAAAGGGCACTTTGAAACTATTAATACTAATGTATTAAATATATTTATATATATATATATATATATATAATTACTTTTTTTTATGTCAACCAAATAAATATTAACTATTGTAGTGGAGTAAAATAAAAAACTATGTAGGAATTAATAAATAATATACCCTTTCTACAAATTTAAGTTAGCTAATGAAATCATACTTTTAAATGAAAGGCTTGTCTCATCTCCATTTTTGATTCTATCAAAAAGAATGTAGCACAACTTTTATTCAGTATAACTGTACAAGGCATATAATAATATTAAACATGGAAACTAATTTGGCTTACTGCATTAAAATAGAATGGCTGTCCCTAAAACATCTTCCTTTTTCTCTGTGTATTTTCCCCTCTTCTATTAGCATAACTGCTTTGGGGACGTAAAAATGTGAAACAAAAGAGGTTGTCTATATTATGCAGTCAGTGGTTATATTTCCATTCTTGTGTGGAAAAAAAAATTAAAACTGGAATCTATCCTTCTGAATGATGACTGCACACTTTCTAAGAAGAAAAATAAGAAGAGGAAAAGAAAGAACATTCTCTATTACCCTAAAAAGGAATACATGTATATTCACTTCTATTTGTTCAAATATATCCTAAATATATCCTATATATCCAAATATATCTAACTATATCCAGTATTAAGTAGTGCAGAAAAAGTGCAAGTGAAATAATATTTTGTACTGGAACATTCCTTCATTTAGACAAAGTTACAACCTTGCTCATGTCTCAAAGTACATATATTCTTGATTTATTCTGTGAACTCATCTTTATGGTTGGGAAAGAGCAATTTTTGAAAAGTGCTTATGTATTATTAAAACACTGACCCAGCTACTGTTTTTAAAACAGTTTGAGCTCACAGATGAAGGCTTTTGGGAACTAAATATTTATTTTAAGAAAGCGAAAAGGAAATATCTGACAGGTTTTAGAGTAATGATTATGTGGACATTGTATTTAACTTACAAATAAGGAAATTATTCTTGCATAGATGGTCAGTTAGCAGCCATACTAGTTACACACTAATCTAGAATGCTGCTCATGAAATTCACCATTCTTTTTCTGGAAATATGTCATACTTTCAAAATAAAAGTCTGACACTTGACTGCACGTTATGGCACCTGAGAGAGTTAAAACTTTCATTAAGATTCAGATGTTACTCAAACTTAGTGTTTCTACACTCAAAGGTGACTATACTGAAACTGGCTAATAATATTAACAATAATAACAATATTTTAAGTTTAGAGTGCATTCTCTTATTTGCCAATTCAAGATTCGGAATGTTAAAGGTTAACATTCCCTTCTACACAATTGATATATCGACTCTGAAAAGACAACATTACTTTTTTACAGCACACTAACCAAAATCATATATGGTTTGCTCTTGGGAGTGAGCTGAACTTTAATGCACTATAAAATAAGACGTTCTTCTGTTTTCTCAGCTCACCTAATCACACACTGACACTTAACAATAGATTCCTGTGGCTTACATTATCATTCTTACTGTGGCAATAAATTATAAAAAGAAGGGTTTTTTTGAAGTTAAATTGCTGAATAGCTAGAAGAAAAAATTGATAATATCTTTTCTTAGGAATCAACTTGTACTATCAGTGGATTTAGCTTCCTTAAATTTCTCTGAGGCATGGAACTAGCTGTGTGGTGTTAAGTTTGTTGTGTTATATAGTTTACAAAATTTCCATGCACACATCTTTGAAAGACTTTGAAAACAAGTCATTCAAAACCATTAACGCACTTCTACATTTGTGCAGCTCTTCTTGCAGTTTCTAGAACATGTATTGTGCACACGACTCTCCTTGGGGGAAAGCGTATTGTCTACAGACAAGTAAACAAGATCAGCAGAGAATGAATCATGGTTGTTGTTTTTTTTTTTTAAATCAAATCCACTAGAGCCACCTAAACAGCACTGTGTTTCTCTGCAAGACTTTTTTTATTCAGCAAGAATGACCACAGTAATAGTTCCGTAGACTGCTTTATTATAAAATACAAAAGCTTAGAAGCTAGCTTGAAACAACTGAAGAAAGCGATTAGAAGACAGGCCAAACCAGGTGCTGAACTTCCTTGATAAACTCTTTATTACATGCAGTTGATAT
Organism: Lagopus leucura; assembly: GCF_019238085.1. Classification (NCBI taxonomy): domain Eukaryota; kingdom Metazoa; phylum Chordata; class Aves; order Galliformes; family Phasianidae; genus Lagopus; species Lagopus leucura. Next base: position 88,012,053 of record NW_024962262.1, read on the forward strand.
TTAGAAGTAAGATCTCTTTTTCTCCTAATTGTAATTATTTCAGTGTCATTAATAATGGCTGCTGTAAGGTCTTTAGGTTCGTTCCCACAGGCAAAAACTGTATCTGGTCAGAGTCTCATAATCATTCACTCTCATTTTCAACAGTTCAGAGACCTATTTTCTTCCCTTTTTAGAATCTCAGCCTTTCACAGTTCTTCCCTTGGGAAACTAGGTTAATAACAGCAGAATAGCAAAACTGAGAAGCTTGCTTAACATCACTTACTATGCTAAAATAAGCTAGGAGATTTCATTTTAATGAGTATCTCCCAAAGTGCATTTGTAGTGATTATTTTTTAAAAACATTTCCCAGACATGGCTCATTTCCCAGGAGCTCTCAATGGCTGGGAAAGCCGTAAGTGCTCTGTGGAGCCATGAGCTTAAAGTGACATGCCCATCTGCTCCTGCCGCTTTGGTCAAGCACCAGTGCTTGTGTTCAGTGCAACTGGCCACAAGATCTTACATGTTCAAACCTCTCAGTGCTCTTGTTTATATAAGAACATGCTGAAGATGTAACAAAAATGTAGTATTTCACGGGCCCTACATTTCTTGCTTCTAGTCGTGACTGAAACACTTTAATTTGTAGGCAGTAGATTATTAATTTGTAGGCAGTAAATTTCTACTTATGCCTCAACCAACTCAAGTAATTGAAAAATACTGCAGGAAAATGAAATTCATTAAAAATAGTGGTTAGCACGAGGCTAAGAATTGTCCAGTTAATTCTTCAATACTAACATTAATACTGTTTTATATTTAAAAAACTTATTGACTGGCCTGATACCTGAAGGAATCTTCCCTCTTGTTACAAGCCTTTTCCTGCAAGGGCATCAAGCATGCTGTAGTACATCTAGAAAGAGTAGAAGAATATACCTGGAGAAAGAAGCAGTACATTCTAGCAATCCAGCCTCAGCAACACCAGCTGATATGTGCCAGCTCCTGAAGAACGCGATACACCAGCACCTCCATTCAGCTTCATGTAGTTTGGAGCTGGTGCATATGTTACTATTCATGATTTAAAAATTCAAAATAATATCAACATCTGATCCAAGGAAGAAATAGCTGGCACATGAGGGAAATAAAGAAGTTTCACCATAGTTGCATCTGAAAAGCAATGATCCTTTTAACTCAATTAAACACAACTGAAAATACTAACTAAAGATCTGAAAAAACTGGATGGATTGATTAAGTAACACAGAGGTCAAGAGTCAATAAATCTGACACATCTCACAGTCCTCACAGAAAGGCACAGGGCTAAAGAAGAGAAGAAGCTCATTTTGATTCAATTTTCCAAAATGCCACCTAGAAATTCAGGGCATTGTCTTATCTAAATGATGCAGCTTCTTATCTAAACTGTCTGTATCTTGACCAATGAAAATACGTGACTTTCCTTGACACTAAGATCCCAGTTGATCCTTGGGTAGGGCCAAGTATTATGGCAGAGAGAAAAAAGGAGAGAAGAGAAACAAGATGTACATATAGCCCGAGCAGAGATGAATTCATCTTTACAAAATAAGATGATGAAATGTCTTCTTCACTAAACTTACACAGCAGCATCTGTTGTCCTTAACAGTGATGAGACACACACCCTAAACTGGCAATTCATTTGGGAAAAAAGGCTGGAACGAAACACTCTGAGCACGTAGGTAAAAGCCAGTGTGATGTGTCTCCAGGGCTCCAACAAGCATGCTGCTTCTATGCTAGTTTTCAGTGTGGCACTGAACATAACATCAGATTCTCTACTCCTCAAAAAATGTGGGAAAAATAGCAATGATATCAGTTCATATCTTCGTACGTGCACCTAGTGACAAATCTTTTGCTGTCAAAGTACACTGTATGTAATATATTGTACATACACGCTTCTGTGGCTTTGAAGTAATATAGTGCATGTGTTTCTAGACAGAGAGATTTGCTTTAAACTACAGAACAGTACTGTAGGCATACAATTCAGCAAGAGAAAATTACTTTCTTGTATAAAATTTTCCACATTAATCTTTGTAAGAATAATTCTGCCATTCAAAATTTGTTACACATTGATGTTCTTAAATCTTCATGTTACTACTATCAAGGCGTTTTTCACAAACTCTCTTATGTATTTTTCTACCCAGAATGTTTCATTTTAATTCATGCTAATTAATATTCAAGAAATAGCAGTGTTTGTTTAATATCAGAGTTTAAGAAAGAGTTTCACTCCTCAAGTTAATTAAATACAGCTGTAAACTGATAGAAACATTAACAAGGTCATACAGCTTTCTAATTCTTTAAATCTGGTGCTTTCATCTACCTATCTGCTCCATCAGCTCTTCATCTCCTTTTAGAATCTCATTGGTAAACAAATTTCCCCTTTACCTCTACTGCCTGGCTATTTTTTCTTATTTATTAGTTCAACTCTAAATAATACTGGAGTGGAGGAACAGTCATATCTGACATCCCACATATCTTGCCACTCAGTGTCATTTAGAGGTGCATTAAAATTTTTATGTGAAAACTACCTGTAATTTGCAAACTAAATCTGCCAAAAAATGAAGTATTTTGTCAAAGGGATTTGGCACTGGTGCAAATTTCACCAAAAGACAAGGAAGTGAAATATCAGCCAGTCGTTCCGCATCCCGCTCTAGAAGATACTTTATTTCAAGATGTCACTGCAGTGCCTTGGGATATTGCTAGGGTGCATTTTATAAAATCTCTTCCCTATAGACCAGCTTTGTCTGCTACTTACATATTATCCTGTAGCAGAAAACATCCAGCTGGTGTATTTGGGCCATGTGGGAGAACTTACCACAGTTTCTGGTACGTATACAGCTTGGTATGCTTAACATAGATCTCAGGGAGTGCTCATTTTTGATGATTAACTTTGAGAGTTTGGGTGGAAGAGGGGAGGAAAAAGCATTTTCCAGTTTAACTACAGCACCTCAAATGCAGCTGGTATGGTTTATATCCACTGTGTACCTGTTTTATTTCCCATGAGAGAATTCCTACAGAAGGACTAAGCTTCATTACAAAGCTGTGACAAGGTCATATCTTATCCTTCATCTGATTTGAGAATTCAGTCTGTTTGTAGGTAAATAGATTATGATGCCCTGGAATCTTTCAAAAAATTAAAAGTCAGAGTCTGAGATAGTTTTAAAGTATGAAGGAAACAACTGCCTTCTTTTAGCAATAAAACTGAGGATGTATTGATATTTGGTGTCCGGCTTATGAAGACAAAGACAATAATGCCTATGAAAGATCTTTTTTTCTAAAAGTACTTTGCTACTTGTGAAAGATATTTAATATCTTTCACAATATCTTTCATTATCTTAATATCTTAGGGCTGTGAAAAAGAATGAATAGATAACAGACTGTAGAATTCGGAAGATATACTGTATCAATGGAGATAATTTGCAAATGTTTAGTATATATGAACACTACGAAGAAGATCTATGAAGAAATGCTTTTCAAAGTACATCTCAGATCTATAAGGTGAAACACTTAATGGATTCTTTGTGTGTTGCTATAAGGACTCACTTATAATCCAATGTGTCAAATGTTTCTAATCGCGGAGTCTTCAGAATGATTCAAAATCTACCAGAAATAAGACATTTCAACTACCAAGCCTCAACATACAGTATTAGTTCAGGATCATACTACTCCACCTCTGGTTATAGCACATAAATATTTATACAGTTGAAAACTTTCTGTCTTCACTGCAACAGAAACCCACAGCATCTTGGACTGATTACATTCATTGCACTTTTGGCTGAAAAGCTGCAAAAAAGAGTGAATCTATATCAGCCAACTATATAAATACACACGAGTGCATTTTTAAAATGTTCTCAAGATTTTCACTTTTAGAGACTGATAGAAAGGCAAACAATATTTTGTTAAAGTTATGGGTCTGCATATTTTGTAGTAATTCATTGAAAAAACGAAGGTCAGGTGGAAAAAGGTGCTTTAAAGCAGTCAAATTACTGAGCCTCTTTATTATATTTTTAAATTAATGTATGGCTTCCATGTTTGCAGTTTATTAATATCCTTGTATAACTTTCCTTCTCTACTTCTCAATTACATGGTACTATTTTTCTCAGAAGATGTGAATCTATTTTTCACAGAGAGATTATGGGCTTCATCTCTCTACGGTTCTCTGTGTGCAACTTGTTGCCCAAGACTACAGATATAACTATCATGCATACCTTGCACAGTCTAACCTTTTTCCCTTGTTCTGCTTGTTCTAGATATGCATGGAAGAATGCTCCTGTGTCTTCAGGGTTCACCATCCCTAATTCATGTTACTTATAAAATCACTGTAAACAGCCTCATTTTGTGGAGCGCTCACTGTCTTTTGTTAGATGGCTCCCAGATTTCTGTAAGCTGATAGATCTTTCATGAAACCTTGGGGGCAACATGACCAGAAGTGACTTTCATTTATGAGCTGTAGAATTCCTACTGGTTATAACTAAAAGACAGCACGCTGCCCTAAAGTCCCCAGTGTCTTCTTGATAGTTTTGCAAATATCACCCTGGAATCTTATGGATATTCATGCTTATAAACCTTAAAATCTTGCAGTTTCTTAAAGTTAAGAAACTGATGCAGTCTGTTGAGACTTCAGTATTGTTTATATCTGACGAAGACATTCAATTTCTTATATTGTAAGAACAAAACCTCTTATATTTTCAAATACAAATGTCAGGTAAAAAGGGATATGGATGGGGCTGCAAAATCTGTTCCTTTTTACTGACTCATGTGTGTAACAGTACCTAAGGCAGATGGATACTGTTTTCTGAATTTATAATGTCTCCTTAAGACATTAAGAAAACATGTGAACTTTTCATGCTTATATTGTTTTTGAACTTCAGCTACATTTTTAAAATCTCCAAGAGAGGGATGTCTTTGTAGTAGATTCCTCTCATTTATCACATTTCTTATAGTTCTGCATCATCATCCCTATTTTGACATAACTCCTGATAAAACAAATGCTGCTGTTTTCCTCTTCTGCGGTTGCTGGGAAGTCTGAAAGATGACACTTGCTGTACATACACCTGACTTACACAGACTGTGCTATTTTATATACAGAGCTTGAGGTGAAGGAGAATGAATTTGTTAAAGCCCATGTGACTATTTTCTGGCTTTGAGATAGACACTGTCAATCTTTTTTTTTTCTTCTTTTTTTCTTTTTCAATATACAAATCTTATTCACATTTGGCCATTATACTTACCCAGTGGTACAGTTGTAATCTACGCTTCATCAGCAATATTTAAATATAACGTGGATCAAAGTTGTATAAAATCACATTTTGTAATTTGATACTGCAAATAGGCAGAGTATTTTGCAGGACTAGATTATTCACCTCTCTGCTCTAGAATCTGGTGATGCAAATCTGTCACATAGCTACTCCTCTGCTCAAATAAGTGACCTGCTTACTGTGGGAGCTGGATTGTATGTCTCTCATTCTACCTATTACATAGCTTTGATAGAAGAAAACACATCTGTTTTAACTTACTAATAAAAGGTGTATTCAAGAGCTGTGCATGCAGGCCAGTCAGTGATTTAGGGAGAAAAATAATACCTATACAAGAGTATTGGAAAATGCCAGCAGTGCATTTATCTCCCCACACCTAGGAGCACAGAGAAGTTAATAGTTAAAAAAAAAAGTATTCTGTAGACTTTATAAAAGAACAGAAAATAGTACTTTTACTGTAGAAACAGACTAAAGTGTAAACAGACTGAAGTGCAGGTGTAAACTTTACTAGGTGTAGGTGTAACTTCACTAAGGTGCAAAGTGTATACATTAGTCTATTTTAATTCACCTGATTGTTATTTTAATATTGATAAACAAAAAGTGGTCAGTGCAAGTCATAGTATAGTTTACTATGGTAATGGATCGAAACTTGAAAGAGCTCCACTAGTGCATGAAAATAAGTTTATCTTGGTTTGGCTACCAAATATTCTAAGCAGTCATCTGTTTCCTCTCTCTAGCTAAACTATTTAAATTGTTTGAATTTTTTTCAAGTTTACTCTTTTTTTCTGCATCATTAAAGCTGCATAATCTCAACAGAGAAGGGCTGCCAAGGAAGGAAATTCTGATATCCACAGAGCTTAAAATCATTAAATCTGTTTTTCATGTCTTGGCTTTTATTGCTGTTCTTTGTGATCTTCTCACTTATCCGTTAGCTCCATTGTGACTTTCAGATGGGGACAGAGAAACAGCAAGAAGGAGAGAAACAGCAAGAAGGACAGCTTATTACTGCTTAAGAAACAGACACCATGATTTTCCTTCCTGTATCTCTAGGAGTAAAGCCACTGATTAACATTAAATTTTACACTTGTGCAAGGTCCTGTAGCCAGCTGGAAATGATGAAATGTGTTTTCTGCTTTGGGAGAGGTAGGCTTCAGATTATGCTCTCATAAGACGTTGTATCTTTTCTTGTAATGCATGTGATTGTCCAGTTTGATGTGAAACCATATAATTTTGACAAAATACCAGAAATCTGATAAAAACGCATTGCAGTTTCTATCTCTTGTATGGTCTAAATAAGGCTGATGGACACTGTCATTTAAGCACAGATTATTGCAAAATAATACCACAAAATTAAATCAAATTTTGATGTTCACCTTCATCATATTGTTTCAGTGTCATTCCAATATAAACCTTTTTGTATCAAAATATGTTTGAGTAACCGATCTGTTGTGTTCATAACTGTTGCTACTATGAGACAAGTGTATCCACTGCCTGCTTGCTCTACTTGGTTCTGACATGAAACACAGTCATTAACAAGTCAGAAGTACAACAACAAAAACTCAATGCAAAACAAAATGTCTACTTATAAAGCACTGTACGTGGGATCAAGTGAAAAGTTTAAAAGTATTTTTTTAAATATTAAAAATATGAAACATATTATTCTTTAGGATCTGAGTTTGGGTGATGCTGTAAGTGAGACCTACTTTCTCATAGTACTTGATCTCGTAGTCCAGAATGGCTCCATGGGGAAAGTCCGGCTCTTGCCAGGAGAGGGCAATGCTGTTTTGGGAAGCCCAGTCCTTCCTTACCATACCTATCAAGGAGGGTGCTGAAAGGGAAAAGGATAACTACGGGTTAAAGACGAAGTACACTCTTTATCCTTTCAACCTACTGTCTTAGGATACCAACCCGAGGTAACTTTGAGTGACCTCCAGGCAGAAAAGCATGACAGATGGCAATTCTCAGGGAAACCATATAACCTGGAATTAATGTTTCAAGTACACACCAGTAACTCCTTTATTAAAGTGCAGACCAGCTTCTGAGAAATGGCTATATACAAAAAATTCTCACCCAGAAAGAAGTACCTGAGTCAGTCACCACCACTGTCTGTGCATGACCAGGATGTGCCGCTCGCTCTGAGAACATCATGTCCAGAGCACTGCTGTGTTTCAGAGATTAAATTCTAAATTCAGGATACCCTATGTTAAGTGTTATAGTTATGCTAGAGTAGAACAAACATTTGGTTTACTCCTTGGGGTAAAATAATGTGACACAACCTAAAACAGGCATAACATACTCCGTTCCTGCTACCTGGGCTGGCAGAAGCAAAAGAATTCCAGTCCATCAGGGCAGTAGCTGTGTGTATTCAACAGCTGGCTGTTAGGGGAGGTGAGGGCAATGGCAGGGTTAGGGCAAGCCACAAAAGCAGAGGTGCCTCAACCTACTTGCAGTAATTGACACCACAGGGCTGCAGCTGTGCACTGAGCAGGAACTGCTTCCAGCAGCTTTCAGAAGGGGCCCAACATGGGTGGATGAACCCAAGAGCAAAGCTATCTCACTGTGGGTTTAACTGATTTTGGGAGTTGGATTTGCCGTCCTTTTGGAAAAGAAGAAGGACGTAGAAGGACATTCTGTGTAACAATGTCAAATGAGGCAAAAATTCAAACACAAGAAACTCTATTTGCTTATTTTATTAAACTGGTCAAGTAAGGCAAAAGAAGTCTAATACTTTCTAGATACTAAAGCTGCTTTACAAGTATTGACATGAATCTTTCCTAAATGTAACAACAAAAGTCACATCTTTCAACAGTCTTGAAGACAACAGGGAAAGCTGAACGAATAAGTTACTGAACAGCACATCAGAGTCCCACCAGCTTCCTGAGACTGTATCATATATACACATAAAGGTTCTTCCAGTGGTTTACCTTTCCCTGTTTGTCGCTGCAATAACATATACCACCATATTACACACCTTCCCTCATTCCTCTCTATTGTGAATCATACTTAACCTCTTCTAAGCTCCTAAGGAGCTGCCTCTTGAAATTACATACTTTTATTGCTTCAGTTTTTATCTTTTGAATAAAAGAGTCTCCTTAGTAAAGTGAAATAGGAATCTGCTTCTAGTCACAAAATTCCTCACCTTTGTTTACTTCCCTGTAAACATTTCAGAAAGTTTAAGAAATGAAATCAATAAATACAAGCTAGAAACAAACACTAAAGAAAACAGAACAGCTTGTTTTCCTTTGAAAGAAGGAAAGCTCTGCACACAGACACACGTATAACAATCTCCGTTTCTCTGTGTCAGCAAGACAGAAAATAAACCCCTGCCCACTTACAGTCCTCCCTGTGGATAACTATTCTGTGGCACAACAGACCAGTCTCTATGATGGGATAAAAAGCTAACAGGCCAACAGAAAATAACCAAAAGAAGAAAAAGCTACCAAAAGTGATATGGATAAAACAGAGCTTACACAGGAAACCTTACACCATTTTAACCATAGGTCTGATGCAAGGGAAAGAGAGAAAAAAAAGAATCCTCTCTTGCTGAATAAAGAATCAGTCTATTTTTCAGGAAGACCTCAAACAGCATCATATAACTAAACAGAGCTAAATAGACAAATAAATGAATAAAACACATTCAGAAGTTCTGGGCCAAAACGTTACTCCTGGGTACACATAACTACTCCCTCAGTTAAAATGAAATTTTTATTCTTGAAAATTGAGGACGAAACTGAGTTCTGGTAATATTACTCTGGGGTAAAATCCAGTACTCCAAGTAGGGAACAAAGACAGGGCTGTTGAAAGGAAAACACGAGGCAGCAAAAATGGATTTGTATTTGTGAAACACTAATCAAGGGCCTATGAAGACAATTGCTCATATATACTTGTTTATTATTTGCAGTTTTGAGTCATTCACTGGCATCAAGGCAGAGGCTAAGGGAGCTCTGCATGTTTTTCTGATCCACCTCGTCTGCCTGTTCGTGCCTCAGAGACTTCAGCTGGGCCACCCTCACTAGCACACCATGGCTTCACCTCTCTGCAGTGTGCATTCATCGGTCCAATAGCCAAATCCTTGCAAAATGATTGAGTATGCCTGCAGAAAACACTTGATCCTTCTAGGCTTTTTAAAATATAGATTACTGATATTATACTTCTTCAAACTATGACCTAACATGTGGTGCATTTTTCTTTGGGCTCTCATTCCCAAATTTCTACAACAATTTAAGTACATATTCTGTCTGAGTTCACTGCAGTAACTCTTCCATTTGAGCAAGCAGCCAACACCTTCTCCCTGGGAAACAGCTCAGGAGTAAAATAATGGAAGATATTTACTTCAGTCTCCTGTAAAACAGCTGTGGTTGACCTGCGCTTGAAAGGTCCCATGCTCACATCACACCAGCACCACAGTGCCAGCACTGCATCCTATAAATCAAAGTGTGAAGGTGTGTGTGTGTAAGGCTCCGGATACTGTGTATTTGTGACTTTTTTTTATAAAAAACAGCAACAGCAGCAACAAAAAAACCTACACACCACACACAGTACAATAAAACAAAACCAAAAGCCATTAACCATTTTACCCATTCAGAAGGGTGCTACTAATTGTCATACAGAATTTACCTGTATGATGAAATAATTAAGATGAAATAATTACTTAAAAAAGGAAATGGATTTCAGTCAGAAATTTATTGTACAAAGAGATAAGCACCTAAGAATAAGTAATAAAAAGTTGCAGCTAGTCAAGTTTCTATTTTTTCAGTTACTATCATTTTAAAAACAATATTTTCACTGGAAAAATTTCAGCTCCTTATAAGATTAGCTCAGTAGAACAGAAATGATTTAGACCCTAAAAATGTTACCAATTCATTGTTAGAGCTCTCTTAAACTGGAAATTTGTAAGACAGGTAAATCCTATTTGCTCATATATTAAGACTGCTAAAATGTTCCTACGATGAATCAATGGGAAGTTCTTCTAATTAGTTTCTTCAAATCCAGTAACTGCAGGGGAGCTCTAATTTGGTTATCCACTGAAAACATTTGAGGAAAAAAAAAAAAAAGCTTGAATCCCAGCATGACTTTTAATCATTTTAATGGCAGCATTTTCTTGACACTGGTACTAGGCTGAAGGATGGTTTCTGGCTCTTGATCTCAGTGTTGATCTCAGTTTTGTACTAAGAATTCTTTGCACCATCTGCTCTCTATGTTTTCCTCTACGCTCTTATAAAATTTTTGAATTGCAATGAGTCATCTACAGTGCTGTCAGCTCCTATTAATTTAGTCTGATAACTTTCCTTGTCTTTTCAGATTTGAATTGAATAATGAATGTTCATTCCTCAATTCAGAGTGGGAATATTTTATTCTAAATGTCTTTGGTTTCTTTTTTTTACTGAATCTCTTTGTTTACTCATACATTGTATAGAAAGCAGAAAGTTGTAAATGATGGTTGAAATCCAGTGTCATTTGTATAGAAACTTTCTCTTCTTCCAAGATTGACTTCCATTATCTGTAGTCCCTGATTTCAAAAGAGGTGATCTACAGGACTTCTGAAGCTTTTTCCCCTTAGCCTATTTTGTAATTTTCCAATTTCTTGTTTCATTTTGTTAAAAATGGGCAAAGCATTTCCAACATTTTTCACAAGTTTTCCAGACTAAACAACTTTAGTTTGTTGCCTGCTGAGTATGCAGAATCTTCAAACCCAGCAGCAGCTGATGACACTCACCCAATGTCTGTTTCGTCCAATCTACCCCTCTACTATTACATTTCAAACCTTATTTTCTTTGAAGAGAAACCATGTCAGCTCACTGTCATTTTAGTGGGTGCCAGAACAGGCCCTACTAGAAATCTGTGAAGTCTCTTGTTAAAGAAAACTATCAACCAACAAACAAGATAAGCTACATGATTGTTGCCTCCTTTCCTTCTCTCCCATCTGTTTTGGCCAAAGTCTATGAAGTGCCAGCAGTCATCTGGACACCATCCTCATTAGAAGACTAAGGACCTCCATGTATAAAATACTGCCAGTGGAAATGATGTGCTTTAACTTAGACACACATTTCTATACCATCACCATTACCAGTAATAATCTGAATTGCAATAATTATATGCTATTTTTCTTAAGAGCTCTGCCAGCTTCAAGACATAAGAAGGACCATACTCACCCAAATATAGGGCTTTATCAATATTTTTGGAGTAAGGCTTTTCCAACAAAGGAGGGAATCCAGCCTGCTCCCTTCCTCTTCTTTCTCTCCTACCTCGGCCACTTCCCAAATGTAACTGAGGGAAAACACTAAGGCCCACTCAGGAGATTGCTTCTAATTGAATTCATTAATCTAGCACTTTTTGTTTCCTATGATATAGTTAGAAGAGGAAACACACTTCAACACCTTGCAAGAAGCCTGCTTTCCTCTTGTTCTTTCATTAAGACAAGGACTGTTGCGAGTGGAAGAAATATCAATGCTACAAGGAGCAATCCAAGTTCACCTTGGTTTCATGTCTATGTTGGTCAGAATACAAAAGAAGATGGGTTTACTGAAAGACACATTTTCAAGCTTATGTCACATGTAAATTGTATGAATTAATTTACATAGGAAACTATGTGTGAAACAACAAGAGCTATGGTTATCTAATTATCCAATAACATTCTACAGAAATTTTAGCAAATTAATGAAACAGAGTGTGGAATAAGTACATTAACTTTTCAGCGGTTTCTCCTCTTGCTTAACCGTAATAGTAGAAAGTTCTTTTGTGAACTACCAATACTAGATTTTAAAGCAAAGTGTGTTCTAGATTTGTGTTTCTCATTATAAATACTATAGCTATATAGCTATACTTTATATAGCTATACTTTATATAGCTATACTTTTTAAAGGTGTCATTTTTAAATCAAATCATACGTGTGCAGCATTTATAACTGTTAATTTCAGAGATGTACCAGGGTACAGTATTTTTTATACAGTGTTCTCCCAGCCTAGATTCTGTAATTGTATTAGAATTTCTATACTATTTGATACTGAGTATGATTTTATATTATACACAGCAATAAATGAAGTCTGAGTTTTTATTCACGACCCACAATTAGAAGCATTTTTCCAGACTTGGAAAAACTGTCATTTCAGGGCACCATAGTAAAGAAATATTGATTTTACTTCTAATTCTTGAAAGTCTGTAAAGTAGGCAATAAGCAATAACAAGATGTTTTCTTAGAGGTGACATTTTACTCCAGTAACAGAACTGAAAGAAATGAAATAACATTTCCTGATCAATGATAATGTCTTCAGTATTATTGGCATTTGGGCTGTTTACGAAGGAAGGATTTACCAGAGAAGCTAAGAGGTCAAAACTCTTCAGCCTTCATTAGTAATGTCACGCATGAAAAGTAATCTCGGTCAACTGACAAGGATGCAGTTGTGCTGCCTATCATCTCCACCAGCCTCTGTTCCTGCAATATGTTTATTAGCTCCGCTGCCTATCATCTCCACCAGCCTCTGTTCCTGCAATATGTTTATTAGCTCCCCAGCAAATCCTTCCTTCCTTCCTTCCTTCCTTCCTTCCTTCCTTCCTTCCTTCCT
>NW_024962262.1:88025810-88150819 GCF_019238085.1 Lagopus leucura
TCTTTCTTTCTTTCTTTCTTTCTTTCTTTCTTTCTTTCTTTCTTTCTTTCTTTCTTTCTTTCTTTCTTTCTTTCTTTCTTTCTTTCTTTCTTTCTTCTGTCTTTGCTTGTTAATCTTTCTGTCTTTGTAGGACATGGGAAGAAACACTATTTTATGAGTGAAGACTGTGACAGGCATTCAGGAGATTTTACATTTGTATTCCTTTCTGGCCATGCTCTGGAGATTTTCTTTAATATTTGTGACTGAGCTATCATAACTTACAATGTAAATGTTATTACCTCCCATTATTTCCGGTATGTAAGCAATTCCATGATAGAAATGTGTATACGAGGGGCTATACATAAACTTAAAAATGTATAAAATAAGCATAAGTTCACACAGGAAAGATCCTGGAAATATGAACATAAATTAAACTTGCAGTAAAAAATGAAACTTCTAACAAAGATTTGTCTGTCCATAGCTGAAACATCTTTGGGTTTATGCTCAATTCAGTAGGAATTATTTTTCTTATCATGTAAGGCTGCTTCCAATTAGTATAGGAACTAGATAAGATACTTGATTCTTCACATAACAGAATCTCTTATCTTCCTAATCATTTCAGGGCTAATTTACAGTCATAATGCTCGAAAGGTATATTATTACTGGTGCTAACCTTGGAGTTCAAAGTTGAATATGCACTTCTCCTGACAATGCATTAGAGCTAGAAAATTAACAACTTCGGGTGTAAAATAATGTTTTTACTTTATACTCTTTCACTAGTTCCCTAAAGGCTTGTGCTCGAAAGACAGCATACTAGTATACTTCCTTTGAAGCACTCCATTTATTGAAAAATATGCCTCCAGCAAGCTATAATTACACTCTTCCCCTCCATTTTAAATTCTTTCCCCTTGCAGATTTTCTTTGCTTCCTCAGAAATGGTGGATAGAAATCAAGTGAACTTAATCCCATTAGTAAAAAACAGATTCTGCTACAGTGTTCTGGGCTAAAGGTCATGATAGATGCAACCTCAAAATCTCCTTCAGGCTAAATGAAGATCCAACACCATTTTTATCTACTACATTCTGTAATGCAGTTTTTTCTTTCTTGCTGCTTAATTTCTTACCCATCTTTTGTTGGACTTATGGATGAAGACAATGATTATTCACCCATGTAATTTTGCAACGCTACAGATTTTCTTTCACTTGTAGAATGTGCTGCCATTATTTCACAAGCCTGAGACAGAAGCACTGCTAGATCTTTACTTTTAACAGGATTTATTCAGTCCCCATTTCTTCAAAATGGATTATATTAAAAGATACTCAAAATAAATCCTATAAAATACAGTCTTATCACCTGCCGGCTGCGTGGGTGTTTTGTTCTCGCCCTCAAAGTTGAAAGTATTGTGAGGTATGCTGCATGATAACCAATACAGTGAACAATGTGAACTACTTGAGTAATGTTTTTGTAAATTACAATAGTTACAATAATCACACAGATCTTTTCCATAAATGTATGCTTTAAGGAGCTGCTTTATATACCGCTTCGTTATTTCTGAAGCAAGTGGGATAAATTCATTTCAGAATGGCTTGTTGAAGATGTTCAGGAATTACAGACAAACCAAACAAGTTTGTAAAACTGAAAAGGGCCATGCGTCACATCCATGGAAAGCACCATTTTGGCTGTTTTAGCAAAGACTTCACGTGGAAAGCAATGTGGGGAAAAAACACTGGGAATTGTAGGAGCAGCCCTGACGTGTGGGTAGTGCTGATATGGTGGGGTGGAGCCAGGGGGTGACAGCAGCCAAATCCCCTGTGTGTATACAACCTGTCACTGGGGAGCTGGGACAACCAGGAGTGGGGCACCTCAGAAGGGTGCAGCGTAGCAGTTTGCTAAGATAAGACAGGTAAGTTCATTAGGTGATTATCAGCCACTGAGTTCAGGGTCATCACACTGCAGTGTAGGATTATCATCCTCCAAGGACTGAGACTTAATCATGGTATCCACCCGAAGGAGAGCCAGGGGGTCTGCCCCTGTCAGGAAGGATACTGCAATCCTGACTGAATTTGGAGGCAACCATGAAGCTGTACAGGCCTCCGGCTGTGTAGAGTTCATGAGGCTCTCACTGGCTTCCTGGGGCAGCAGTCAGAACAGCTGTGTGAGCAGGTAGGTGACCTGCTCTGCCTTGTGGCCAGGCTACAGGATGAAATACATAGATGAGAGCGCGTCACTGGGCACAAAAAGAAAGGGCAGGGAAACAACAATTCACCCATGCACTAACAGGTTATTTCAAAGAAAAAAACACAAACCCAAGGCAGCCTGTATCACATCAGGTTGTGGAAAAAAAATCGCAAGGCTGGAACCAAGAACACAAAGAAAAAGAGCAGATGGAGGCAAGTTTGTGCCCAAAGCCACAAACAAAATCCATCCTTGCCTGCTCCACCCCCCAAGGTGCCTCTGTACAACAGGTATGAGGCCCTGGATGTGGAAGACTTGTCTGAGGGTTGTAACAACCCACTCAGTCTGGATAGGATACCAAGGCTACTTCATTAAGAAAGAGGAGATGGGTACTGGTTGTAGGTGATTCCTCCCTACAGGGAACTGAATGTCAATACACCAAGAAGACCCTCTTCTTAGAGAAGTCCACTGTTTCCCTGGTGCACGGATGAGAGATGTCACTGTGAAACTACCTAACTTGGCATGGCCAACAGACCGCAACCCCTTACTGCTTTTCCATACAGGGAGAGATGAAGAAGCTACATGATAGCTACAAGGCTATCAAAATGAATTTCAGGTCCTTGGGACGATGGCTAAAGGACGGCTAAACTGAATGTGCAAACCATCTTTCCTTCTCTGCCTCCTGAATTGGGTAAGGATACAGAAACAAGCCAAAGGATCATATCTTTAAATACCCGGCTTTGTGGCTGGTTACATCACCAGAACTTTGGTTTTTTTGATAGCCAATTAGCTTATGTGGTACTAGGTTTGTTCTCAAAGGGGGAGAAGGGTCCTTGGGGAAAAGCTAGTGGGACTTGTTGGGAGGGCTTTAAACTAGGTGTGAAAGGGAATGGGGGGGACAGTGAGCCTTCCCATTATGAAGTGTGGGGAAGGCATAACTACATTAGAGACACAGGGTGCTGGCGTGGATCTTGAAGGATCCACTGCCTTGAGAAGTGCTGGCAAGACTGCAGCACATACAAAACTCTATGACAATGAGGCAGTGACTGCTGGAGCAATAGGAGAAGGCAATGGGAAAATTCAAGGATAATACCTAGAAGGAACAGAGGAGTTATCCTTTAATGACAAGGCCAGCTGCCCAGCTGAAGTGCCTCTTCACTAAATGCATGCAGCTTGGGAAACAAACAGTAGGAGGTGGAAGCTACTGTGCTGCTTGAAAACTGTAATATAGTTGTAGTCACTGAAACTTGGTGGGATGATTCCCATGACTGGAGTGTGGCTATCAACAGCTACAAACTGTTCAGAAAGGGCACGCAAGGAAGAAGAGCTGGTGGCACTGCAATCTACACCAGGAAAAGAATAGAATGTGAAGAGCTGTCCCTAAAGAACAGTCATGAACAAGTTGAAAGCCTATGGGTGACAGTTAGAGACCAAAGCAGCAAAGGGAGCTTTGTGACTGGTGTCTACTACAGGCCACCAGATTAGTCAGAGCTTTCTATCTCCAGCTAAGGAGGCATTGTGATTGCAAGCGCTTGTCCTGCTGCAGGACTTCAACCACCTGGACACTGCTGGAAAAGTAGCACAGCGAGTGGCAGACAATCTAGGAGGCATTGAGGATAACATCCTTAGTCAAGTAATCGATGGCCCCACCAGGATACTGATGGCAATACTGGATATGTGACTCACCAATGTAAATGAATTGATTGGTGACATCAGGACTGGAGGCTGCTTGGGCTGTAGTGACCATGCTATGGCTGAATTCACACTCCAGAGGAACAGCTGAAGAGTAAAATTAGGAAGCTAAACTTTAGGAAAGCTAACTTTCAGCTCTTCAGGGAGTTAGTCAACAAAACACCCTGGGAAACTGTCCTCATGGGCAAGGGTGAGGAGCAGACCTGGCAGATCTTTAAGGAGTCTTTCTTCAGGGTGCAAGAGCTCTTCATCCCCAGGTGTAGCAAGTCAGGAAAGAAAGGCAAGAGACTGGTGTGGATGAACTGGGACCTGCTGGTCAAATTGAAGAGCAAGAAGAAAATGCATGAGCAGCGGATACAGGGAGATGCACAGTGGGAAGAATGCATAAGGAAGCTGCTAGGTAATATAGGGTTGGGGTTAGGAAAGCCAAGGCCAAGCTTGAATTGAACTTGGCTAGGGATGTCAAAAAGAATAAGAAAGGCTTCTATGAGAGCCTCATCCAGAAAAGGGAAGTCCAGGAGAGTGTACCCCCCGGTGATTGCTCAGTTACCCCGGACTCAGATGTTGCCATTAAATGTTGTATACTGCTTCAAATTGGTGTGCGTGCTTCTGGGGAATCATGTCCGACATGTTTCCAGAAACAACACCAGGATGACCTGAACCATTTCCTTTCTAGAAAACCTGTCCTAGAAGAGAAGGAGATGGGAGAAATTGCTTTATCAGCAGAATCAGATTGCATCTATAATTATGTTAATCAGCATGAAAAAAGTTGTGTTGCAGCTAATGTGTTATGTGAGTTATAAATAGCATGCCAGCACTAGTTGCCCTGTGATGTGGCAACAACCTGTGGTGACGCATTTGTCTGAAGAACCTTGTTTTCAGCCTCCTAAAATGACCTGGGAATTGGTATAAATGTATTGGAAATATAACTTGAGGTTAAGAAGGTGTCACTTATTGCAGCACGGTGTCATTATGGCAACAGAACTTTAAGTAAGTCTCATTCAGCAGCAACCCCTTTGGGGTCAACTGGAACCAAACTGCCATGCAGAACTTCCTGCTGCTAAATTGATCACAGAAGTTTGAAAATGAAATAAGCAAGTTAAAAAGCACTAGGAAATCTGCCATCTTTTCACTCCATTAATTGCTAGTCATCCTGGGATGTAGCAGATCAGTCTAAAATATACATTCGAGAAAATCTTTCCAGTTCTTGTTTATATCAAAATATGAATCTGTATGAGATTGTAGGTCATTTTCTGTCTAACAGTACTTTATAGGTCAGAAAGACGTTTTTCTTTTAGCAAGAAAATCATGAATATTTTATTTGAACATCTTATCTGAACCTTCTGTAAAAGCTGTTTGTTGGTATGTGCAGAGAATGACATAGCTGCTGTATTTCAATGTTCTCATGTAATATATGCATGCAGACATCTGATACTGACTTAGAATGTATATCTTCAATCAATTTTTGCACAAATGTTGATTTCAATGAAACATTTAAATATTACTGTTGTAAAATAAATATGTCCTCAGAAATGAATTTTCCCACTGAAGATACAAAGTTACATTACATATATGTGTTAAAAAGATTCCAAAGGTATGCTGTTAATTGCTCTTTAAAAAAAAATTATTATGCAATAATAAGGGCTATTTTTTACTCTGCCTTTAAGTGCAGTTTTATTTGAAGAGTCATGTATCTCTTCAATGTTTAGCATGTAAACCTATGCACAGAAAAGCACATCCTTCTAAGCCCTGGCATACAGACTCAGAAGACTGTCAATGAGAAGCACATCCAGAAGGCTGGAATGTTACTGGTTTGTACTTGATGTACATCAATGCATCACTGAAAAACTCTGCTGCTGTCCGGTGGTCAGTTTACAGTCAAGTAGGGTGGAATTCATTTTACTTGATGTAAATCATTTAAAAGCTGTGCTTTTACTCTAGCAAGTTGTCACGTTTCCCTCTGTAGCTAGAGAGATGCAGGCAACTCAGTTTGAGGGCATTTCTCATACCTCTCATTCTCAGACACCATCTGAGGAGAGCCCAGACTGCACACTAGAACTGCCTTTGTAAAGGCTGAACTTCAAGGTGGCTGCCAGTAGAGCAAAGCTATCCCCCCAGTTTCAGCCATGGTGTCTGATATACGCATCGCTACTAGCATCACTGAAACTTCGGACAAAATCAGCCATGGCTTTTACTTGAAGCTGATCTCTGGAGTGATGCGAGAGTTATTTTAGATATGTCAACATCCTAAACAGAATGCTTTTTCAGTTGGGTAGATCTATAGATCCATTGCGAGCTTAAGAGTTTTCACTAAAACGCCAATAAAACAGAGGAGCCTAGAAATGAGATCAGACAATGGGCAGTAAAAAATCTTTCAAAGAAAGGTTTGTGGAATCCTGGAAAACTGTAGAATAGTTTTTCAAAAGAGAAGCTTCTTCACCTATTATCTACTAGTTAGCTTCTGTTTTTAATACTTGCTGCATATATCCATGCTCATACACTGACAGACAATCTACTGATAGAGATCTAAGTGAGAAAGAAACCCAGATACATGTACTTCCAGATCAGTGCATCACTAATTTTCATGAGCCTTTCATTTTCAATAAATTAATTATCTGATGACTGCCCTCTTAACAAGAAACTATGAATCATCAGGGTTCTTCCATTATGCTCTTTTGGTATTTCTGTTATTTTTGTCCCCCCTGTGCTAATCAGCTTTGGTGTTCTTCAGAGTTCTTTGTGCTGAACTGTGTCCTTAAGGATTTTTTTCCAAATCTACTGTTCATATCCCATCTTTTTGATAAAACAGCTCTACAGAGGTGTTTTCCACAGGAAGGGAAAGTAGGAAGATCCATGGAGGGAAGCTGACCTCCACAATCCTTCCCTTCTCAATTTCTTCCCTAAGAACAATGTCTTGGTCACCTACTGACATGCAGACAGTTTGCACTGGTCATTTTCTACATGGTACCATAAAAACCTATGTCCTCCCAAAAGTTAGGAAGTTGAGAGACATTCAGACTGGAAATAGAGAATTATTATCTAAACATGCCACTGAACACTGACAGAAGCTAGAAAAGTACATGAGGGGAAGTACCATTTTATTTTCTTTCCACCAGTGTACCTTCCTGCCTACTGTCAGAGACAAAATAATGGGCCAGATTAACTGATTAGAGAAACTTCTGTTTAGCTCAGAAAGGAAAGTTCGTTACATAATGCTATCCTATAAATTGTTTCCTGCATCGCAGTCTTGACAGAGGGAAAACATCCCACTTTGCAGCTTAGGCAGTAGTTGTAAGAACTAATGGCTCATATCCACACGGTACATTAGTGATGTGCAGCTGTGTGCTTCAGGGCCAACTTTTAAGTGCTTGATCCTCAGAATAGAGGGCATGAAGGTAAGATATACTGAAGTGCCCGAGTTCCTTAATGCTCCTTAAAACGGAGGACGTTCAGAACATGCACAGAAACACAACTTGAGAATTTAGAAAGCTTTCAGTTTGACAACTAATTTAGGTACAAACAGGAGTTAAGTACTGTTAGGATTAGACAATGATATTGCACAAAATTGTTGTGTTGGAATAACTGAACAACAATATTGTTCAGCCTCTTTTACTCTTCCCTAAAGTAAATCTTCCTATTTCAAATCTTCCCCAAGTATTCTAAAAAATTCTCCTCAACCAATGTAACATTTAGTTTTGTAATTTATTAGGGAGCCTCTCCTCATTCGCCTTACCCTCCAGATCCTTCACTGTTGTTGTAGACCTCCTTTGGACACTCTCTAGTAGTTTTTTGGCTTTCTTACATTGTGGCAACCAAATCCACACCCAGTGCAGGAGGTGAGATCGCACAGCACAGAGCAGAATGGGACAAGCCCTCCCAGTGACAGTGCTGGGCCTGATGCACCCCCAGGTATGGTTGGCCCTTTGGGCTGCCAGAACGTGCTGCTGACTCACATTCAGTTTATAGTAGGACTCCCAGCATTACACTGCTTTATTTGTATCACCATTCGTCCTCACATAGAGGGTATTAAACCCCGCCAACACCAACTGCTAGCTCTGAACAGCCAAGCCCCTCCCTCACACATATTGTCACCACTCCAGCCTCCTCTGTCCTGCCTTTGCAATAGTTCTTTAAGTTTACTGTTTAAAAAATAGTGGTTAGTAAAATGTGTTCTTAAAAAAAGTTTAAAAATAACAAATGTATCATACAGGGTATTATTCTGCTAGCACAGAAACCTTTTGTGACAATATACCCATGGAAATGAATTAATAACAAATGGAACATTTATTTATTGCAGCTGTTTACCCCAAGATATACTTGTTATCATTTTCAGGAACTTACATCAATGGTATTAATTTTCCAAGACATCATGCTAACTCTGCCTTTAATCAAAATTTTCTATGCTTCACTAATGATCACGATCAGAGTCTATTAGTGGTGTTGATTTAGCATCTCACACCATAGGTGGTCATATAGATTGTGACTGCGTTTGTAACTGCTCTTGTAATGCAAGCTGATCTTCCCCTGAAATGCCTTTCCACTTCAGCTGAATGCATGAAGAGGAACAGCTGAAGAGTAAAATTAAGAAAGTCTGTTGGCTGGCTAAACCATTTACTCTGGCTAAGAAGAGAGGAGTTGGGTGCCCTTAGAATGAACTCCTCTACTCACAACAACTTCGAGTTTGCTGGTGTTTCATTATCAGTCCTTGCTAGTCAGCTCCCATCATACTTACACCAAGGATTCTGATCACTTAAAATAACTGAAGTAACTTTAAGTTATTTTTGGCATAAAAAAGGAGTCCTAAAGTTAGGCGCACTTTAAGGAGGTATAAACATTGCAGAGAAATAAGGCCTCCAGATGGAGATGAAGAGCAACATAGATATCTAAAATTAATGAGCACCCCAAACCTTCTTTGACGCCCCACTGAGCAATTGAGGCTTACAAACATACCTCCATCAGCTATATGATATTTTGTCTTTTATTGCAGCTTGTCTAGAGGCAGACAATTTTTCTTTCCTCCAACAACAACCAAAAAATCCTGCACCATTAACTTCTCAAGTATTCAAGCAAATAAATAATCTGCAAAAGTCTACTGGAGAAAGTTAATAGCTGAGTTCCTTGTGAAGATTATAAAATGGTCCATGTTAGAAGTATTATGACCTCAGTCTGTGTTATCAATGACCCTGTATCTCTTCTCTGTGTCTGAACTTGGAGGACAGAGCTGAAATACAAGGTGCCTCCTGGTTTTTCCTGCAGAGATCAGAATAAATGAGGCAGATGTTACTCTTCTCCTATCTAGGATCTGCTAATTGCTGTGTGCTTTCTCAAACATACTCTAATGTACCTATTCAACTGGAAGCATCTTATATGCTGCACGGTCAGCAAAGATATAAGAAAGACATGCAAGAGAGACAGGGAGCTGTGACAGAGGGACCAGAGGAGGGCCACAAAGGTGATCAGATGGCTGCAGCACTTCCCCTATGAAGACAGGCTGAGGGAGATGGGCTTGTTCAGCCTGGAGAAGAGTAGGCTGCAGGGTGACCTCGTTGCAGCTTTTCAGTACCTTAAGGGAGCCTGAAAACAGGAGGGGAATCAACTCTTTGAAAGGGTAGATAACTGCAGGACAAGGGGAAATGGTTTTAAGGGAGGGAAGGGAAGGAAGATTTAGGTTGGATGTCAGGGGGAAGTTCTTTACAGAGAGAGTGGTGAGGTGCTGGAACAGGCTGCCCAGAGAGATTGTGGATGCCCTGTGTCCTGTCCCTGGAGGTGTTCAAGACCAGGTTGGATGGGACCCTAAGCAGCCTGGTATTAATTGTGGAGGTTGGTGACCCTGCCCTGTGGCAGAGAGGTTGGAGCTTGATGATCCCTGAGGTCCCTTCCAACCTGGGCCATTCTGTGATTATATGGTCCTAATTCCTTGAGCTCAGTGAGCACAAAAGGACATTGGAAGGAATTTATCCATGATGCGTGTAACTGTATGTTTAAAAGGTACTATCTATCTCTGTATTCATGCATGCATTTTATCTTTAAGCTATGTCTTCTTCAAAAGCATATCCACACTCAAAGAATTGTACGGACATAAAAGCTAATGAATTTTGCTCATAAAAATATGCAAATATGGAATGACTTCTAAAATACTGAATTATCTGTCCTCAGTCAGTATAAACTTTTCATCTTTAATCCACCTTCACAAAACTACCTTACTGCTTTATTTTTTTAAAGATAAAAATCACAGCAGGCCTACTATGGTCAGTTTGACATCTCCATGTAATATCTTTAAATAAGATGCATTAAACATTTCATAATGTGATCTTCTGTACCAAATCTTGCCATCAGCTATTCAAGAATGTTCTGTTATATACATACCAATTTCAAAGATGCTGTTTGCTTTCTTTTAAAACAGGAGGAAAAATGAGCATAGTACTACAGATTCCAAGATAACAATAGTCACCATTACCCAACATTTTTCTAAGCAGACAATCCTGAATCCAAAACTAATACAGAATAACTAATATGACACATTTATTGGCTACCTCAAGTAATTTCAAGTAGATAATCTTATGGCAAGGAAGACAACAGTTCAAAGCTTACACAGCTTGAAGAAATAATTTAATTTTTATATCTTCGAGAATGATTTGTATGTAGTATTCAGAATAATCACTTGTAAGTATAATTGTTATGATAAATACATAATTGAAACATTCAGCTTTCATAATTCTAGTTCAAGTGCTGCAGATGCACTGTTCTCAGTGTCTGAAACATTCATATTCCACATAATCAATTCAAATGCTTGAAGAGGTCTTGTATATATGCTGTCAGCAAGCTCTCAACACTTGTTCTGTCATGCTGGGCACAGTGGGACTGTTTCTGGCTCCCTGATCTCCTAGCTGACTTCCAGACCTACAGGAGAGCAGGGTGCACCCCCAGGGCTCCAGTCTCTCAGATTCACACAATCCTGCCTCTGCTGATGGGCAGTATAGCAAACATGCAGGACTTTAGCTGTAGTTAACCTCAGTGCTATAACTGCCCAGCCCTCGGGGTGACCCAGCATTGGGGATCTCCCTGCTTGGAGTACCTTTGACCCTAGTTCTAATCATCACTCTTTGCCTTGGCTCTAATGTTCTATTCTCCCTGCAGGTACACAAGCACTGCCATTGAGTTGCTTGGTGCTTGGGTTAGTGTTTCCAGATATCTGGGATCTACCAGGCTTGAGTAAATAATGTTTTCTGTAAGGGGAAGGCATGCTTCATAAACTACTGGAGTTCTCTGAAAGAGTCAATAATCATGTAGTTTAGAAAGATATACATCTTAATCATAGCATCATAAAGTCATTAAGGTTGGAAAAGACCTCTAAGATCATCTAGTCCAACTGTCCACCTATTATCAATACTGGCCACTAGACTATGTCCCAAAGTACTACATCTATCATTTCTCCCTGGGCAGCCTAATCCAATGCCTCACCACTCTTTCTGAGAAGAAATTCTTTCTAATATCCAACCTTGACTTCCCCTGGCTCAACTTGAGGATATTCCCTTTTATCCTCTGTTACGCAGGGGAACTGGTCAACCCCTCATCACAACCTCATTTCAGGCAGTTGTAGAGAGTAATTAGGTCTCCCCTGAGCCTCCTCTTCTCCAGACTGAAAAATGCCAGCTCCCCCAGCTGCTCCTCACAAGACTTGTGTTCCAGACCTTTTACCAGCTTTGTGGCCCTTCTCCGGACACACTCAAGGACTCTCATGGTCCAGAGTCTCTGAAAAGAAGATAAGTCTTTGTATGGATAGATAATGATAGAAAACACTGGGTAAGAATAAATGGTCTTTTTGTTTACAGTGGGAAAGGTCTGCCAGCTGCCCAGAGCAACACGTCTGGCTTACACTGTGAAGTTCAAGATGTTCATAAATAATGAAAAAATCTGCTAAACTAACTGGAGTATTGAGATAGAAAGAATGTGAAGAACTATGAAAGGACTTCATGAGAATGACGTATTGGACAGTAAAATGACGTATTGGACAGTAAAATGGCGTATGAAATTTGAAACACTAATGCACAAGGCAAAAGAAACCCTAATTTCATAAGAAAAAATAAGCTCTGAACTGAACATTCCCATCCAGAAGCAAGATTTTTAAGTTGCAAGATATAGATCTATGAAAATGCCAGCTCTGTCCTCATCTGTGGTAAAAAAAGATTAAATGGAATGCTAGGGATTACAAAGAAAAGAAAAGAGAACAAAACAGAACTTTACACTGCCACAGTGGAGGTTAGTATTTCAAATGTATGCTGAATACTGTATGTGGTTTTTGTCACCTCATCTCAACAATGATATAACGAACCAGGTTAGGGTTCAGAAAATAGCTACAATAGGTATTACATCAAAGATGTGGAAGGAATTACACACAAGTGACTCCAGAAAAAAAACAGGGCTTTCAAATCTGAAAAGGGGGAAACAACAGAAGGTTAAATCATGAATGATGTGAAGAATGTAAGGAATGATTGTTCACTACTTCTTTCAGCACATAAAACACCATCAGATGAAGTTGAAAGGAAGTGATTTCCAATCAAATGTGAAAATAAGCTGTAGAATTCCTAAACAATAACTGTTATGGGTTCCCTTTTAACATGTGTTTAATAATAAAGTATTAAATTGCTACTGGGCAAGAAAGTCCCAAAGGTACAACTTTTCAGAGATTTGGTGCATAGTCAGGGGATGGCTCTTGTAAACCTTTTCTTTCCTTTACACATCTCTAATCTTCAGTTTTTGGCTATTCTCAGAGACAGAATATGAGGCCAGATGGATCAATAGTGTGATTGAGGACAGATGCTCTTGTGTATAACCAACAGGAATGGAAACTGAATGAATTTGAATTATCGGGTTGCTGCATAGCTTGTTTTTCTAATTGATAGCTTGATGAAGAATCTTATTCTGTTTTCGTTTTTTCAAGGGATGTGTGTCCAGAGTGATGGTGGTGACAGGTCTGTCATTTTTTTCACTGAATCTACTGCATATGCATGGAGAAACTGCTTGCATATTTCATACTGTAGAGTATGTAGAGTAGAGTAGTCTACAGTAAAGTGCAAAGCACAATCTGTGGCAACGCTAGTGTGTCTCAGTCACACTAGATTCATTTAGTGTGGACTATGCTTGCATAAGGAGTGAGCCAGTTTATTGTAAACTGTGCATGGAGCCTCCAGAGTGAGATATGGAATATAATTACATATATAATTACACAAATCCGAAGTACATGCTGAAATTGATATACCACTGGATTGATTTTTATTATTATCTTTAATAAATCTTACAGAGGCTGAGATATTACTTTGTTTAAAGCACAGGCTTATTTGGATAAGGAATGCAGCATTGTTGTAGGGATCATCACTGTCAAACAGGAAGCATTTCATTGAATAAAGATGTGACCGAGTTTAAAAACTCATGTGAAAAGATTTATTACTTAATAAAGTTTGCACAGCACATTTAGTCTGGATGGGAATCATAAACCCTAGAATGTTCACTGCTTATGTCCTGCACTACATAAAATAAGGACAATTTATTCCCCTTCCACAGGTCAAAACATAATAAGCATATTTTTACTACTAGTCAAACAGAAAATACGTAGAGAATGAAGCGTCCCTATCTGTGTTCTGGCAGTGAAGTGTTGGAAGCATCTTGCAACTGAATAAGATATGTGAACTTAAGTTCTGTCCTCCTTCTGCATGAAGGCCACCTACAGTCACTTTTGCTGCAGGTAGGTAAGCATCTGCAGGCTGAGACAGAGGTGGCATGCCAGGCTGTCAGCCAAAATGCTCACTGGTGAGTCGCAGACAGTGACAGCCATTTGTGGGCTGTACTCATACTCATCCAATGGATCACCTACATAGGAACTGACTTTTTGCCTCAACTGTCTAGAAAGCAAGGTTCTACGTTGATTGCTTTCAGTCTGCCTGGCATGTTTACATAACAGTGCATAAGGACAGCTTCTTGGTCATTTCACAATGCACTACATTTTCTGTCTTCACATCCACACATGAATTTATTGCCAACCGTTTTTAGGATGGAGACATGATTCTTATGATGCAGGCAAACTAACTAAAGTACTTTCGGCACTTTTAATACAAGATTACACTACTGTCCTGCAATGGAAAAGGAAGAAAGACATATTATTATTATTATTATTATTTTTTAATTTGAGTTCTCTTTTCCTATGTCAAAAATAACAATATGAATACAGAGATATACCAGACAGCTTCAGTCAGGTTTTACCAATTTACTGGGAACTTGTTAGACAGAGACCATGCAAGGTCTGAAGGTGAAGTCCACTGTGCACTCGTCTGTACGCATAATTTAGCAGGTGTGAAGCAACCATGATGATACCAGAAAATAAGAACATGAGGTGAAAAACAGGTTTTGACAATATTAAAACTATACAGCTCTTTAGAGAGAACATTTCTGTTCTTCTTTAATGATACGATTCCTCTTCTGTATATACCCAGAATACATCTCGATTACTTTCTCATAAAATCCCTCAAGAAAATAGTGTTTTCCCATCCACCGAAAATCTCAGTAGTAAATAAAGTTTGTTTTCTGTTATTTCAATTGCAATTATCCATTGCAATTTTTGGTTAAAAACATTACACAAAACAGTCATATAACAGCCCATAACCTTAAACATTTATTTTGGGAATGCCTTTAGTCTTTCATACGAGTGTTAATTCCTGTGGCTTATGATTCTGTTCTGTTCTAAATGTCAGATTTTCTAGTCCCCACACACACTAATAATTTCTTCTTCCATTTTCAAAGGAAGCAGCTAATCCTGGAAAGTATGCAATTATGATGTGAGATACTGACTCATGGAGACAAAATAAGATGGAGATACGAAAAAAATTGCAACACTGAGGATAGCTAAAATTTAGTTTTTCAACTTCTGATTCTCAAATGGAAAACAAAGGCTTTCCAAGAGAAACTGATATTGTATAGAAATAAATTAACAGTAATTATAGTTTTAATGGAAAATCTTTAACCATCTTGGCTGATTCACAGAAGTAAATATATAGCTGCATCTTCTGTTTTGCTCTTGTAAGGTATACTTCTTAAAGGCAGAGATTTCAGTGTTAGTGACCATGTATGTTCACCCAAAGCACACGAGGTTGGTTTGTTTTTTTTTTTCAGTATGTGTAAGGTGCAAGCAGAATACAATTTCTAAAGAATTTAAAAGAAGGGAGGAAGGGAGGAAGGGAGGAAAAGAGAGAGAAAAAACCCTCTAATCAAAATAATGTACCAAAATCCTACAGAACTCACAGACCACAATGAACAGGGATAACTGATTACTGCTAGCCTTCTGAATTCAAATTATTTCTAGAACTCCACATGTTGGCTTCATCACACGCACTGCAGATGAGAAATTTGATGAGAGAGGAATTTTCAAAATCAGACAATGACTAAGAATCTTATTCCTGAGACAGAATAAATCTAATATTATGCTATTTATGACAGGCTAAAAGAAAGCTTTTAAGAGATGACAGTAGGAAAAACTGGTATTGTGCATTTGAACTCTTTGTCAATGAGATCATAAAGATTAAACGGTTACAAGGCCTGAGTTTCAGATTTAATGCATTTGGAAACACTGATATTAAAGTATGGACAAAATAAATACTGGAGATAATGCTAGCAGCCAATGTGAGTACTCTGAACTCCTCAATTGTGATACATCATTTATGATCTAGTTAGAAAGCATGGCAAGGAGGGCAGAATCCTTTTCTCAAAGGTTTGGATCTAAGAGATAAGGAATTAAAGAAATTAACAGATAAATTCCTGAGAGAGGGCATAAGTTGCATTTCCCTCTCACTCCTAGTAAGATATCCCAGCATTTGGACTACACAACATTATTGAAATTGCTTGAAATGATCTGAGACAATTTGTATCCCAAGTAACGTGTAAATAGTACTAGTTACTGTTGGGATTATTTTTTACTAACTCAGTTTCTGAATCATTACTCTGACCATGGCATAGAATCACCATGGCATAGAACTTTTTGCAAATTATAGTGAAGCCAACTTTCAGATAGATTGGTTTCAGTCCAGAAGCTTAGAGAGCAGGCATAGAGCCTTATAACTGAAGGAACAGTGCATTGCAACAGATTAAATGTAAATTAATAACAATTTTAAAATGCATGCATTTGATCATGCAGCCTGGATTTCCAAGTGTACTAAGCTCTCACAGACTACATTTTCACTGCAAGTTTTCATTGAAGCTACCTACAGAAAAAAATAATCATATAATCTTTAAATTTCTAGAGCATCTTATTAAATTATACTGAGATTCCAAGAATGCTGTTACTGATGTGGACGATTCAGTCCTCACAGACATTTTTCTGAAAGATGTCAAATGCATCCCAATACAGTACCTGAAACATTCATGTTTTTCTTTCAAAATTGAGAAAATAATTCAGATACTTAGAAATTAATTTTATGCTTTGACCAAATATGAAAGTAAAAGCAAACAAACAAACAAAAACTCCTGCAAAACAGTAATTTCAAAGACATAAAACCACATTAAAATGTAGAAAAAAGGCCAGATATTTAAAAGGACAGTTAGTCAGTTCTTCACAGTACACTGCGATCAGCAGAAATATTTTACTCAGTTACATTTGTTTACCATATCCAAAATATGCTACAAAATAAAACTGCTCCATTGTTACTATGCAGATTTTGGCCCTAATGCAATCAAAATCAGCTACTATGCATTTAAATGATCTCTAAGACAGATTCTGAGCAATAAACTGCAGCCAAAATGAAGATGAATTTTAATAAAGACTTCAGTGGAGGAAACTCACACTGCTCTTTTATTTGTCTCTACTGAATGCTGAAACTGCCCCTAAACTTAATACCTAAAAAATACGAAGAACAACTCAATAATCACCAACATCCATGTCTTTCATATCTGCTTACTGATAGTTCCAGAAAAGAAATTTTAAAAAAGCAATCTTTTGCCTAAATATTGTAGGGCTGGCTCCCAAATCAGAATGTTTTCCTTATCCAAAGCTAATGGTCTAAAACTCCAAATTTTGTAGTAACTGTTGCACCATTTATGCTCTGTTTTCCTCCTTTCATTTTGCTTCCCATTTTTAATAGCAGTACAACTTTCTAAATGCTGTTAATTGCTTCACTGTTGGAATGTCTTACCTATTCTACTTTGCTATCAAAACCTAGACCTTGCAAGGCTGCAGGTAGGTGAATTTTTCAGTATCCAAAGCATGGATGTAGCAAGAACAGGGAATGTGAAACAGGACAAAGAGGACATGGCTTCTTGTTCCTCTACTGTGGGCAAATCACATCTTGGTAATGTGGTGAGAGCTGACAGTCAGCTGGGAAGAGCCTCAGGGAAGAACACCGCCTCAGCCTACAAAGTGTCTTTCTGCATTTATGCCTAGCAGTACCAGGGAAATTTCTCCAGGTAGTTCTGTGGCACGAAGCACCATTTCTCATAGATCCTCAAGGAGGGTGTTGTCCACTTTTGCTTTGAGAGGATTTAAGCTTTTTTTTTTTTCATGTGTGCCATATTATAAATGTGCATAAACAAAAGGCTCTGGCTTTATCAGAACCCATTTGAAAAGAAAATTTGTCCCAAATATTCTTTCTTTGATATCATTATTCTGACAAAACTCTCATTCACACTATGCTGTAAAGGATTTTAAATTGCCAAGGATGGGGCAGTGGGGATGGGCAGTTTGTTCTTCACAACACCAACCAGGTGGCCTCTTTAGCATCAAGTTGGCTCAAGCGCACATTTCAGTCCCAAACTGTTGTGCATGTGTTCCTGTGGCATGCTAAGCAAATCCTGCCATCCTCTTCCAGCTCTTTCAGCTAGCACCCTTCAATCAACAAATTGCACCTTGGCATGAGCAGTAGGTTTAACATGGACTTCTGCCACCTTCCCAGTCCCAGGCTAAATTGCTATGAACATATGCAGAGTGTGTGTTGTTCATTTTTAGAGCTTTATGATGGCATATTTAATTGTACTGGAAGTGCAATTGATGGAAAGAGAGTTACAGATTGAATAGGAAATGCAGCAGATGTACAAGGTCATTCAACAAGGACTGCTCATTACTTCCCATTACCACCCTTGAGGAGAAACTGTAGTATATGCCAGGATGGAGCTCATGTTCTGTCACCTCATCTTTCAGTTTCATCCCAAAGGCCATCTTTGTTTTCCTATAGATAACATTTCCCAATTACAACATGTTACCTTAAATTACAGTGATTCAGTAATTTCTAATATAATTCATGTATGTGAAGTTTGCTACTATTGATCCTATCCATTTTAAGAAAGATGATTCCTAGAAATTGCATTCAATGTGTTTGTATGCTCACAGATGTGTTTCGGATCCATTTAACAGCAATAAAAGATAGATGCCTTGTTTAATTTTAAATCACATTCATGCTATTTACATTTATCTTTTATTTTCTTAACTCACTGAATTACAGACTGACAAAATTTGTCAGAAAAGAACTTAACTTGCTCAGCAGTTTATGGGGTTTCAAAACTTTGGAATTTTTGCTTCTTCTTATATGGCATTCATGAACAAAGATAGGTGCTATCTGGATATCAATAACTACACCACCATTTCTTAAATTTTTCTGCAAATCAGCAGGATTTTACACAAAACAATTCATAACTGTTTTTCAACAGCTGCCACTTTCTGAAGAGCAGCAGCCTTCAGAAAGGCCTTTCAGCCTTCATTCATTCCAAGCGATTTCTCAGTGAGCTGGAAGGAAGCACTGCCCTCCCCATATCGGAGACACACATCTAGGTGGAGTCAATGAGGCATTCTTTAAAGAAAGCTCTTTCTAGGGACAATTCAAATTTCATTTAGCAGAAGGTCAAACTTCCTATGAAAGTAATATCTGCCAGAAACAGAAGAGAGGGACATCTGTAGTTATACTCTATACTAATCAGTTTTCTCACTAATATGAGGAAAAAAAAGTGTACTTTCCCCAGTACTGTTCCTGAATTTTGTGGTGGGAGATTACTCTGTTTTGCTTCCTGAAAATCTAGACATTTTCTGGGTTTGCTGACCAGTGGCAGCACAGCCATCTCACAGAGCTGATTCTCACAGCCGTTTGAATCAGTCCTGATTTTCCTCTTAATATTTTTCTAGGTTAAACAAAAAGATGCCTTAAATTCCAGATGATTGTTGCTTTTCTGGCGCTTTCAAATCTCCCTTCAGAATCCATCTTTCTTCTAAGAAGGACCTTTAAAGAGAAGCCATTTTTCAACCTGCCGTCATTGGCATTTCAAACTGTTGCCTTCTGCAGAGCAAGGCTTTTTGTTTAACAAATGTACACTGTGATTGTGTCTGTCATGGAATTAAGATTATTTCTGAAGCCACAGCAGAGATATCTCCAAATAAGAATGCAAAAAGTCATTTAACTTTCTCTGAATAACTACACATTAAACAGAAAATGTTAAAAGCAAAAGAGAAAGGTGAAAGTCCGGGACATAACTTAAGATATATACCTAACTACTTGCATTGACTGAGATGAATCTCAGTAAGTCGGGGTCCTCAACCCTGTATTTCAGTGCTAGAATTAAGAGTAGAGATTTCGACCAAGGCATACAATAAATGCCATATTTACATATGGGAAAATGATGGTTCTTGTTTATATTGCCTTTAATCCACAGTCTTAGACTGCTGATCTAACAAATGAAAAAGAGAGAGCAGTTGCAATGTTTCATTTGCAAACATTTTTTTTGCAGAAAGATGTCAAACTTTTTGTGAAGAATAATTCAAGATAACTGATTCAAGTTGCTGTACTTTGAAGTATTGTCTAATAGCTTCCAAAATGTGCTTATTAATTGTCCTGAAACCTATGAAAAAATACTGTTTGTTTTTTTTTGTATAAAAATGCAAAAGTGTAGGAAAATGATTTACTACATCCATTTAATAATAAATTGATAAGACTTATCTTACATGGCTGCAGAATACCCAGTAATTATGGAGAGCAGATTTTTCTTACTTATTTTCTTGCCATCCTGTTTCTTCAAGATCTGATATCAAATATAAGTGTTTGTGAGTGGTCACCTGTAAATCTCATGATATGAACTATTTCTTACAACTCAAAGGGCTGACATAACATGTTCATTTAACTAAGTATTTTTTTTTGCTGCACTGTGCACATCACTGTGCTGAGTCACTTTTACTGTGTTCAGATAATGTGCGGCCTTCAAGAGTATCCATCAGTCAGCAGATACACTCAATTAAGGCTTTGTTGTTTTTTGTTTTTTTTTTTAATGGCACACAATGCTTATTTATTCTATGGACAGCATGGCTGGAACAACTGATAAGAGCCCGATTCAGGGCTGGACACATCCGACCTTATTTTGTTTTTCTTCTCTCACTCTTCGTCACTGTTTATCTTTGCTTTGCATTACTTATTTTTTGTAATGATCAAATACAGTTCCTAATCTTAACATGATTTTCTACAAAATGTTAGAGTGCCAAAGTAATTCCTTTTTTTGTTCATTTTTCCCATATACCCAACTGAAGAATTACTCAAAAGACATCTGTATGGGAACTGCTGAGTCACGGCCTGAACCTCTGATTGATCACCTGAGGTGAGCCATGAGTCAGCCAGAGGAGCACAGCTGAAGGCAATTCACCTGTGCTACCGGAAGGGGTGGAGCCAGGCTGCACCCCTCCTGGACCTATTTAAGAGCTGGCTACCAGAGGGGAAGGATCTCTTCTGGAGATCCTCCTCTTTGATATCTTCTAGTGAGCTCAACCCAAGGGTAAGCTCTTCTACTTATTCTCTTTTGTGATCCTTGTTTGCCTTACTCTTTTGATTATATTGCAATTATAACATCTTGGTTATACAGACATCCTATCCTTGTACCTCACTGTAGTGCCGTGCCTCTTGGTTTGCTAGATGCACTCTGCTGAAAATGGCAGTGGCTGTACTAAAATACTGCAAGAAGAGACCATTTATTTGAAAGAAAAACATGTGGAAGCTATACTCATTGCTAGGGTTCCTTCAAAAGCAAGCTTTCTAATCATTTATTAAAACACAAAAACTTTTGTTTTGTTTTGTTTTGCTTTTTAGGAGATGTTTCCTGTTGAACATCCTCGTTGAGAGAAATTAATGAAACTACAGCAAAGATAAAAATAAAAATTATCATAGAGGTTGGTGGTGTCATTTCATTTCTTGATAAATAGGTGGACAATCTGATTAAGTGCTACTAGAAAAGTAGGATTTCTAACATAAGTGCTATGAATGAGGATTAAAAAAAATTTGGAAATGGTCCATTTACACTGGAGTAAAATCATACGGATCAGTCACAGCCAGAACTCAAAGCACTGCTGCTTGCACCCTTTTTCAGACTAGCTTGTGTTCACTTTCAAATTATACTCTCTGTAATATTACAAAGGCACTACAGTCACTAAAACAGTTTTTATAGAGAACAATTTCTTGGCAAGTGAGTAAATCAGACATTATTTGTACCTGTCATCAATTAGCTTCCATTGCTCTTGTATTTCCAGTATGCTGTGCCAATTCCCAGAAGATATTAAGATTATGAAGATACCAATACATTAAGAAAAAATAAATCATTCAAAGTCTCATTTTGAACGGACCACTTACCAAAAAAAAATCAGTTATAAATTGTATGCAAGTTATTCATCTAGCTGTAACACAAAGTATTCTGACATGAGAATATTAGTAGAACAATATGAGAGCCAATGAGGTAGCTCAAATTCTATATAGATAATCACTAAATAAATGCATATTTGGCTCAATAAAACATGATACAACTATGACTACAATTAATGTATTTTTACAAAGAGTAGAGAAACTCATCACTGTATACCTATGAAACCTCAAGGAAAGGAACTGAATAATCCCATCAAAGGAATGAATGTTAGGTGTACTGGAGCCAGCAGTTCATAAAATCTTGTATTTCAAATTTAGATTAACTTCTTTTACTGAATATTAAATTCTTATTTGCTTAGGGGCATCCCTTTAATGTCATGAGAATGTTAGTAGGAGTTAATAGAAGAAATTCTGAATCACCAACACTGAAGAAAATTGAATCCCACCAAGTGCATTGAATAATAACATGATGAGGAGGAGTGAGGAACTGGTCAAATCTTTATGCAGCAACCACCATGCCAGATAATGCTAGACGTATAATAGACAAGGAACAGAGCAGCCTTTCAAAAATTAATTAATCAACCTTCAGTTCACTGAGGTAATACCTTCATTGAAATGCGTTTCAGAATGGTTCTTTTGACAACTTCTCCTGTATAAATCACCACCTTAATTTCAGTTTCTGCACAGCAAAGGTAAGCCACATGAACATTACATTTCAAGACATTTCCCATACTTTGCTTATCATCTTACCTATATACTTTAAACCAAAACACATAAACCACAGGACTGTTCTGTGTGAGAAGAATTTCTTCCCCTTTCCTAACTATGATGGGAATGTTCACAGGTAACATCATGTCATTGTTGCCCATTAGGAAGTCCCATAGAAGGGACAGAGAAAGGAAAGGATTTCAGCAGGTGCTGGGCAAAGTGTAGCTTCTCTCATCCTGGGAACAAGATGATCTGTTGTGGGGCAGGACAAAGATGTGGCCTATATTAAACTGCAATGTAAAGACTGAGATGCAGGAACAAACTGTAACATGAGAAAGTGAGTGGCATGATGGAGAAATTAAACACTGTTTTCAGATCAGATCTGTATAGAAATCTTTCCACAGCCCAGAGCCTGTTGTGATGTGAACCGCACCAAGGTGCAAGTGAGTTTCATGGGAAGGACTGGCCTTATATTCTTAGGCTGTTTCAGGAACCCTCTGAGAACCATGTGGTTCAAAGGCAGCTGAATCTTCTGCCTGGCAGTGGACTGCAGCTGCTACCATCCTGCTAGGTAATATGAACTCACAACAATTCAAGAAAGTGAGATGGCAACAAGCAGTCTCCCTGGGTTGTCCTGTAAGCCAGATGTCTTCTTATTCCAATTCTGTGTTAAAAAGAAACTTAAAACTGTAGGGAGCTTCTGTAATTTCCTAGTGGCCACTCTACTCTGATGCATGGTAACACCTTAGCTCTCTTAGGGCACACGATTTAGTGCATGGCTCTGGGAGTTTCTTTGGAGACTAATGTAGTAAACAAGTATCTTAAGTTTTATTTTCAGCACTTTAAATGTGTACTGGAATGGAGTTCTAAGCACCCCTTAGAAGGACTGTGAAGGCTGCTTCACATTTCAGAAGCTCTTTGGCTTTTGGTTAGATGACATGTTCAGAGAACAAATAGGAATGAAGTTGCTCCAGAAGGCTGCACCATCTCTCTATCAAGTTCACAGTGCTGATGACATTTTTCTATTCAGCTCAGTAATCCACCTTCCACTTGGGATCCTATTCCTCGTGTCCTACATATTTGTTGACTATAATTCTAATTATTAGGTGCTGTACAATTGTCAAGAAATTCTATCTGTTATTTTTGTAATATATATTGCACCCATTAGTGCAGTCTGTGCTTGTTTCTCATTGCTTTTCCATCACATACTGTGATGCTGCATAAAGGCTTTTATCCCTAGAGAGCCTTTTTTTTTCATGAAATGTGCTGAGGTGTTAGAAATCTATTCAAAACGCTGCTGCTATCTTTGACTTTGATACAATTAGCTAGTCAGTAAAAAAGCATGCTGGAATGCACTATGAAAGAAATAAAAAATACACTGAGCCGATACCGAGTTGATTCAGTGCTGATATGTTTAGCCGACTGTCTCAAAAAGAGATAAGTAGCAAACCATTTCAAAGATAAGTCTTCCCAAACAATAAAAAAAACAACCTCAAACTTGACATTTCCAAAGTGATGAATCTTGGATTAAATCATGTGAAATGTCAAAATGAAGAGAAAAAGAAAAATCAATAGCTGTGCATATGAAGCAATGTGAGGTCAACTGCTCTGCATTGCCAGTGCCATGTCACCCATGCCTTTTTAATAGCATTTTTAGAATGCACAATATCTACAAGACACGAGAGATTAATTTCTGAGACTCCATTTCTTCTTGAAAACAAAATTAAGTGTTTTATTTTTAGAGAGTTTGAGGCAGAGGCATAACAAAATGGTGCATTTCCAAAAAAGTTTTTACTGAATCCTTGAGATTGGTTCACCCACTTTACTCTTAGCATTTCAGAATACCTTTTTCTCCTTGAATTTTATATATTTTTCCTGATGGGTAACTGAAAGCTTTATTCAGAGAGGAAACAAAGGGCTTAGAAACCGTCAGTTTTTGAAACGTTCCCAAGCTTGCAAACTTTTCTGTGGCAAAACCATGATTTTCATGTTACAGCCATAGGTGTGGCGTAAGCATCTCTCTCCTGCCATCACTTGGGCACCTGTCCCAACAAAGCACACGGCTCTCATTCCCAGGCTATGGACGCTGACACTGTGGTCATCCAAGCTGACTGTCCTGGGCCCATAATGGAGATGTCCAATATGAACAATATGAATTTTCCCCGTATTGTACTTTAGTGTCCGTGGTTAAGAAGTAGATCTGGGGCGTTTAGTTTTCTTTCGTGTATTAGCAATTTTTCTAACTTCATTTTTAAAGGTGAGGCACTGATAATTTTTGACAGGTCTGAGCCTCAGTACGGTGATTTGCAGTGAGGCGAAAAGGCATTATGCATAGGCAAATTTCCATTGCAGTGGGGTTTTATAGGCCAAAATGCAACATATTTGATGATGTTATTGCTAATACACGGCAAAAGATGTCTGAGAAGCTGAGTTAGCTGGTTAATACCCTTGGACTAGCCTTGGATTAGGAGTTGTTGAATACAGAAACTATATACAGTACTGGAAAAGAATCACCAAGTTGCAAAAAACCTTTATTTTTCCAGAGCAGTGGACCATAACGATTTTCCTTTTACCTCCAATCATTGTTCTAAGTTAGGTTTAAGAGGCTTCTCAATGAAAATACAGACTAGACATAGAATACTAGCATACTTTTTAATGCAGTCTTATTTATATTTGTGAGACAAACAGAAGTTCAGAGGAACTGGATAATTCCTTAGGGGGGGTGTGAGCAGAGAGGGAGGCCTTTTCTTCATTTTTATCCTATCAGTGGGACAGAATGTTTATTTGGAAAGAAAGAGGAGAAGGAACTTCAGAGTAAAGAGGATGTTTGAAATGATATCAGGGATTACACTCATAATGCTGTAAACTACATATAAACTCCTAGAGCTAACTTCTCATTCTAAAGATAAATGTCATTAATTCACAATACCATCCCTAAGCCTCCAAAGAGTTTCTGCATAAAAGATTATAGCATGAGCTGCTTTACAACTTTTCAGATGGAGACAAAAATGGAAACGACAATATTTTATAAAATACAGTCAGCACTGGTAAGAGAAAGCCGTCTGTGAAGTTTTGAAGTTTTTCTACAATAGTTATTACCGATATTTTTTATGCTGTTTATAGAGAAAAAACCCCAGTTTGAAGGATATGAGTGCACTATATCAAAAATGGCTTTCATTTTAAAACTCTTTTACAGCTAGGAAAAAAAAATCAACCAGCTTTTGAAATGAGATTTTTCACTCAACCACTCACTGTAGAGCTAACATAATTGTGGTGTCGAACCACAGCAGACTGTGTCAGTTCTCTCTGTAATTACTGAGCAGACAAGGGCATTACAGAGTATGACTGAAGGATTGTTGTTTCCCAAATCTGGCAGGAGTCTTTCTGAACTGAATGTCATCAGTAAACATAAAATATTTATCATCTTTGATGAGCTGGTGGTTAAATAGCTTCTTAAAAATAACTCGGATTTTGCCAAGCAATATGTCCAGAAACACATCTTTGAAAAAGAGGGGAAAAAACAGCTCCAGTTTCTCTTCCATTAGTTAATACGTAGACATGCAAATATGAACTGCTTTATTCCAAAAAGTTTAAATTAGGGAATGCGGCTCTGATGTCTGACATCTATGGGACAGAAAACTGCAGACAGTGCAATGCAGAAGATAATGCGTAATTTAGCTCTGCACTTACACCAACACTGATGACCAGAAATCACAAAGTGACTAAGGAGGGGAGAAAGGGTGCTTTCTGAATGCTATTTCTGAGAATCTTAGAAATCATTTTATGCTTGCATGGAATTGCTATTTATTTATTTATTTATTTATTGCTCGTAAACAAGAAATTCTTCTCACCAACCAAATTCTGACAAGAATGCTATGGAAAACATAGGCTAGCCAAGGAAAATATGGTAAATCAAGGAAAAGGCACTCAGTTTTGCCAGTAACATTCCTGGACAATGTGACAGAGCTCCCTCTTTGGAAAAACAACCACTGCATTGCTTCTGCAACAGAAATGTATAAAACCATTCTAGTAAATTTTTACTGGTGTTTTCTCATGTTTGTAGGAAGAGAAAAAAGAAGCTTTAGACATTATAGAGCATCCCTTAGGCAGTCCCTATTTACTTTTTCATCAAATAAGAACTTGGTACTTAATTACAGCTGATGACAAACCATGTAAGAGAGAGATGTGAAAAATCAAAATGTCAAAACAACTGCATGGTCCTATGGGTGAACTCAAAGGCAATCCTGGAAAAGTTATGTTTTCAACAGCCTCAGCTATAAATTACTCTTGCATACAGTTTCTTCCTTTCTACGTAGAAGATACAGAAGAAGATAAAGGTCTTGTAATTACTGCACCAAGATTTTTTCAGACCTGCAGCTCAGAAATCTTAACTTTAAAGCAAAATCTGAAAGTAAAAAAAAAAATTAAAAATAAAAAAATAGGAATTATTGTTGCAGAGAATTATTCATTCCTTTTTTATTTATAATTTGTGTCTTTTGGGATCCTGCCATTCCTGTGGTATGAGCATGTACCAGCTGTTTGTGAAAAAAGATGCTGGCTCTTCATCAATCTAATTAAACCAATACATTTTATTGCATATTTTTGCACATCATCAGTATTCTGTAAAATCAAACTATAAATGCTATTTTTTTTAAATATTAAGATGTATCTTGCAAAGGCTTGATACATCTGCGTAAACTTCAGAGTACCTGTTTATCAATTTATGACTGTTTAAATAATTTACTGTTAGCTTAGGACTACAGAAAAGGAGAGCTCCATGACCTTTCACATGTATGCTTGTCAGCATTTCCTTAAAGGCTTCTGAGATGCCAGTCATTCCTAGTCAAACTAGGCATGGCATTAGAGAACTCATTGAGAAAGGGACTTCTAGTAATGGTCTGAACTTCTGCTCAAAACAGGACCAAGCTAGGTCGAGGTTTCCAAGGTTTTATCCAATAAAGTATTGAACATCTCCATAGATGGAACAGAAGTCTTCAAAGTGCCAGGTTTCCAGAAGTACTAAGTAGTTCAGCATAGTAGATAGCTTTTATTAATATCCTTCACTGAACAAAATGCTGGACTAGCCACTCAGGAGTGTCTAAGACTTTAAACCAGAGCACATGTGGTTTCACTGGGCTTACTGCTTGCAGAACAGGTGTTCTGCCTTCAAAACAAAGCTTCACAAAATACTGACAAAGCTGTCTAAAAATCTTTCTATTTACATTGCAATCAATGATAATAACACATTATCACTATAGCATCAGTTTAATTCTGAACGCTTAATTATGTTGGCTTAGTAAATACATTGGTAAACAATTAACTGACCATTAATGAAATTAAAATACAGATTTTTATCACTGTATAAAGGTAAAGCAAGTAGCTAAGTAGTTCAAAATATGAGGTTTGATTCTTGCAAATCTTCTCT
Organism: Lagopus leucura; assembly: GCF_019238085.1. Classification (NCBI taxonomy): domain Eukaryota; kingdom Metazoa; phylum Chordata; class Aves; order Galliformes; family Phasianidae; genus Lagopus; species Lagopus leucura. Next base: position 88,053,429 of record NW_024962262.1, read on the forward strand.
GGAACTGTGCTCTCTGCCCATGCCTCCTCTATTCTATTTCTCAGTGTAAAGGAAACTACTTAACTAACTGGCATTATCAGGGATCTCAGTCTCAGTAAGAAAACTAATACATTCAAGGTCCATTTCCCCTGAGATCTGCCATCCAAGAACTAATTGCTTCATCTTATAGTTTGCAAAGACCCTGAAAGCCCAATTGAATAAGGGAATTAAGCATTTCAAATGTTTTCTAACAAAAGGTCAATTAAGAATTCAGCAGCTTTACAAAAACCAAACCCAACCCTTTAAGATGGCACTGGTAGTATTTGATTAAAACCATGTGTGCTGATGAAGGCACTGCCTTTCATCTCCAGAACAGTTGTCTGTTTCCTTATGCCAACATCACTGCCCTTATTCAATCTGAGAGCTGAGGCAATCCATACACAGCCTGGGAGAGCCTGAGTTTCTCATTACGTGTCATCCTAGATGTCAGAGAGTTGCCTCAAACCTTTTTCCTATGATGCATACAATGCATTCATCACCAGACAGAAATAGCCCAGAAGAAAGATTTCTTCTGGCTGATTAGATCTGATTAAAAACCTCTACTGATTTGAATACCTAATTGGGAATACTTTGGAGAGGAAAAAAAAAGTGTGTGTATATATGTATGTGTGTGTATATATATGTATATATAGTGTCTGAGTCTAGGTACAAGCATTTCTAGCAGATCTACTACTGTGTGACTTCATTAAATGTTAGACTTCATTAAATGTGATGCTGCTTTAGCTTGCAACAGGCCAGATGTTAGGTTAATCTAACAAAGGCCTTTGGGCATAACTTGGCCTGCCTGAAGCTGTGATTCAGCTTGGTTAGCTGTATCAAATGCAGCTAATTACAACAGCTATCTCAGGACTGGGTGACTGGTCCTTATCTAATTTATTTTTTTCTTAAGTCTCTGTGATTAGGTGGTATAGTGCCTTGTGTCATATCTATTTGTGAATATGCATATGCTTTTAGTGACAGACAGCAATGACAAGGAGTTACTGTATGATGAATGAACTTCTTATTACCACAGAATTAACTACAGCATAAAGGAATACAGGCACAGGAGGATAGCATATACCTTCAAAGAACAGTCACAAGAGAATACCAGAAGCTCCTGAGCTATATGCAACTTAGCAATCATTATTTATATTATTTATATATTTAAATATATAATTATATAATTTAAATATTATTTATTTATAATCATTAGTTACCATCCTCAAAGGCTGCTGTTGGAGCTGGATAAAAACAGTTTTAGAGGTTTTATGGAAAAAAAAATCAAAAAGTATCAAGCACATCTAAAATGCATCATATATAGAATACTGTTATGTAGAGTAAAACTGTAATGCAATAAGACAGAGCAAGTTGTACAGTAGGTTAGCAAATACGAAAGACCCAAGAGTGAAGAGGAAGCATTAATATCGACACTGCACTCCCTTCTGGAAAATACTCAGGAGGTCTTCCTCTCAACCAGATCTTTTACTGAAGCCACCAACCCTGAGAAGCAGTGTGAGGGCAAACATCTTACCCTTTTTTAGGAGTATATACTATAAAGTTTATGTGCATATGACCTAGGCAGGCTTGAGCAGGCCCAGGTGATCAACATGAGTTTCAATAAATCCAAGTGCAAGGTCTTGAACCTGGGTCATCGCGAGCCCCTCAATCAATATAAGCAGCAGGATGTAAAGATGGAGCACAGCCCTGCTGAAAAGGACCTTGGAATACAGATGGATGGTAAGCTGGACACGAGGCAGCAGTGTGCCCTTACAGACCAGAAAATAACTGTATCCTGGGCTGCATCAAAAGAAGCATGGCTAGCAGGGAAGGAGGTGATCCTGCCTCTCTGTTCTGTGCTGGTGAGATCTTACTTGGAGTACTGCGTGCAGATGTAGAGTCTTCAGTACATGTGAGACACAGACCTGCTGGAACACGGTCCACAGTAGGGCCACAAAAATGATCAAAGAACACCTCCCCTACAAGGACAGGCTGGGAGAGCAGGGACGGTTCAGCCTGAAGAAGAGGAGGCTCTGGGCAGATCTGATATCAGCTTTTCAGTATCTAAAGGGGGGCTATAAAAAGGAAGAGGACAGACCCTTTAGCATGGGCTGTTGTGATAGGATAAATGGAAATGATTTCAAACAAAAGGAGAGGAATTTAGATCTGACATAAGGAAGAAGTTTTTTATGGTAAGGGTGGTGCAGAATTGGAACATGTTTTCCAGTGGTAGGTGCCCCATCACTGGAGACATCCTAGGTGAGGCTGGATGGGGCTCTGAGCAACCTGATCTAGCTGTAGATATCCCTGTTCATAGCAGGAGAGTTGGACTAGATGACCTTTAAAGGTAAATTCCAACTCAAAAGATTCTATGATTCTATGATATATATAATTTAACTGTCATTGTTCTCTATTAGAAGAGTTAATATCACTTAAATTGGTACGAGCAGTAATTATTTCATTAGAGCATTAAGACTGATAGGATCCCTCTCTGGAGATCCATGGGACCAGAGGGCACAAAGATGAGCAAGACCTTGAGTAACCTGATCTCATTAAACCTGTTCTGATTGGGGCTTGGATCACATCAACAATACATGTTTCTCCCAGCTGAAATTTTTCTGTGATTCTATGACTTCAATTAAATTACGATAAAACTGCAAAGGCTCATACTCTTGTTTCTGTCTTGTTATCATAGATAACCAAATATCAAATTGTGTTTAGGAAGTAAGACTGCAGAGTAAAGCATTCAAAATTCGGAATAATTCAGAATTATGACTAACCATTAACCTAAATAATTGCTATGCATCTAAATCATGTACAGTTTTTAATTATACACATGAATCTATTATTCCTCCACCTCAGTTGCAGAATAGGATGAATCCTATTCACTGAACAGGAAGCTTTTCAATATTTCTTATCTTAATCCAACATGGTCCCAAGCTGATATTTGATTTGGCTCTAAAAAGCCATGTTCCTATTCCAGTATTTTGTAAATTAATATCAAAACAGTGTCAAAAATTGTCTTTGTGAGGTGAATTGCTATTCCTTTCTATATTTTACAGGGAAAAAAAAAAAAAAAGGCAAAGTTTAAAAGCAAAGTTTCTTGAAATGTGAGTATGCCGTCTTTGACATAGCAGAATCTATGTTGTAATAGGGTATACTATAAGTTCCATTACAAACTATACCAGAAAAAAAATATAACTCAAGAGTTTAATGGCATGCTGAGAACTAACTAGCCAGTTGTGTACATCATACATTCTTTTTAAGTTCTGGAATCAATTCAGCAACAGAACTTTAATTCATGCATGGTATAACTTATGAAACTGGTGAAATGACATAGGAATATGTGGTACTGGGAATTACAGCAGAATATCCTGCTTTTGCATACTAACATGTACGCTTTTATATCCCTTTTCCTTCGTTAAGACAGAAGCACATATAGTATTCAGAAGCACAGAACTGAGAGAAGCCCAAAGAGAATTTCAACCACAGAACAGCAATGATTTAGCTACTACATGTGAAGAGATGGAGCTTTTGGGCTAAAGGATGAAATGCTGATGTATCACATGCTGAGATGAAAAAGGAATAGGAGGGAGAGAAACTCCAGACAAAGAGAAAATAAGCAGAAGACAACAAGCAGAGATAACACTCAGCAGATCTAGCTAGGGGGAAGGATGTATAGCAGGCTAATTCGAAAGAAAGAAGCTCAAAGGCATCTGAAGAAAATAGTCCTTTATTATTTGAAAACTGATGTAAGAATGGGACCTAGATTAAAAAAAAATCTTAGAACAGTTTTTTGTCTGTTTGTTTGTTTTAAATGGTGTAAGAATTAAACAAAGACTGTAATTCAAGAGAGCAAACCATATTCTTTAGATAGTACAAGTTCCAAAGATAAAAGAAAATGGATGCAAGCCAAGGAGGATATGCTTCTACATGAGTATCACCTTTACGTGGCATTTGGTGTGTATCTAGTTAAGAACATATCATAAATGAGAAGACCTCTTCAAGAAAATAGTCTCCAGATATCAAAGATTTCCTAACTCATACAATGTGGATATAAAAACTGGGATTTTGCCTTTCTGTTTTTCATTTAAAATTTGCTTCAGTTAGTGACATTCACACGCTGCCAGCTCAATGAAAAACTTAAACATTTTAGTAAATGCCACTGCACAGCCTGTAGAGAATAAAGGGCTTATTGACATGCCAGCTTCCAACATAAAATGTCATGATTGCAGTACTGACTAAAAGCATATCAAAATAAACATCTGAAAGTTAAGGTAATGCTTGGAGCTTCAGAAGACAATCTTTTTGAACTACTAAATTCACACTTAAATATATATATATATGTATATCCATCTCCTGAAGCATTCTGAGATATAAACTAGCGATTTTGTCTAAGTGGTTGAGGCATAATATATATATATATATTTTTTAACCCTGCTTTAGGCAGCTTAGCTCTTGCCTTTTATCATATTATTTTTGCTCTATATCTTCACTGAGTATCATCCATGGGCATAGCAGCAATGACTCTTTTATATTTTACTTGATCAAAATTACTTGAGAAATTGCCTTGGAAATAACATTAATAGCAAAACAATAGCAGAACAATATCCAGAACAATAAATTGCCTCTGCTACCCATTAGATACCAAAATAGTACTGAAATGCTTACAAATATAGAGGACATTCATTCATTGTCAGCAAAATCCAATCAATTTACCTGATTTGTATTGTAAATGGGAAAAAAAAATTCAAGAAACCACATTATAATGACTATTACATTTGTTTGCTCACATGAGAGTTTGGAAGTTCACCAGTACTGTTGGCCAGTCACACTTCCCACTGACATTTGTATTGGATTTCGTCATGAAAGAATTTAACCAGCCAAATAAAGTCTTGAGCAAGAATAGTGGGTTTGGCAACTGTCTTCCAAACCAATATTTGCAATCATGATTAGGAGAAGATGGATGTGTGAAATTCTTTCCTGCAGTAAATCTGGTACCTTCATCCATTTTATTACTGAAGTAAAAGGAAATACGTATGCTGTCACAGTATCACTTATCAGTTTTATTTCTTTAATGTAAATTTAATTTACAGTGCAGTCTGTGTTGCATATACATATGCAATTACTTTCTATTCTGTTTCTAGGTTCCTCTTATTACTGAAGTCCTAAAATGCATCTATGGGCACTGCTCCGAAAGTCATGCCTTCTATTTTATTATGTTGGCTCCCGATATCAGAGGCAGGTGTCAGTGGTAAGGAGGTAGACGTGAAACCTTAACACAAATATTCCATTACATTTTACTGCTGTGTGACAGATGGCAGCCGAGGGACAGTCTGACGGAACGGAAGTGCATCTGAAGCAAAGGTATGCCATGCAATTCCACCATGCTGTAAAAATGGCACCCACTAACATTTACTGATGTTTGCTGAATGTTTATAGAGACCAAACAGGGTATGTGAGCACAATGAGGCAGTGGACGGTGCATTTCAGCAGTGGCAACAGTGACAGTGGGGTCACCTCCACTGGTGTTGATTTTTATGAACGTGACATGGAGGCTCTTCTTCATCACTGGCAAAAATGCAAATCTAACAGTGTTGAAAAATACCGTTTTGTAGCTGAGAATTTGCTCTACTGAACAGTGTCATTGTGAATTCATACCTGTTGTAGTTTCCATAGAAATGAATAGGAGGCAACCTACATATTTAATACACACTGCTCAGACTCATCAGGGAACGGTTTAAAAGCTTCAGTGTAATTCCTAACAATTCATTTACTAGACTCTTATAAGGAAATAGGACTTTCAAAATGTTAACTGCTATACCGTGAAAGGCTTCAGTCAAGTGCCGAAGTAAAGTCTTAGTTACTAGAGAGGAAGAAGAGAGCATAACACAAAGTGTGACTTTACAGTGGTTTCCTGAAATACAAATAATCAAAAGTTAATGGAAAAGTGATCAACAAGGGGACACAGCAACCACATGCCATTTGCTGTAAATTCTCTCAGTAGGTGGGCAAAAATTTAAATATATATATATATATATATGAGTACAAAATCCCATGTTTTGGCAATTGGATTCACAGTTTTGCAAATTGCCCGTGTGTTTTTTATACTAAATATTTTATTATTATTATTTTAAATCTTAAGAGCTTAAGCTTTCCTCTAAATAAATATCTTTTCATTAGTGCTCACAGGTACCTGGACATTTACACAGGTTAGATACTGGCAGATCTTTGTGAAGTCTGCAAAACCAGGAGCTCACAGCATCTGCAGTTCTCTTTCCTTTTGATAAAGAAAAAATTATTCAAGGTCAAGTAACATAAAATTACTCTCAGCTGCTTGTGACAGATTTCAGCTGCAGCCCAGCAGTCTTCACCTTTCTCAAGTTAAATGATTTCCATACTTACATAGACTTTTTAAAATAACATGAACAACCTGACATGAAGTAACAACTTTAAATGTTATCAGACATTATCTGGTATTGCTGCCATACAAATCTTCCTTTCTGGACTGTGACTGGCCTTTGTTTGTGGTGCCACTTTATAGTGCACCTGAAGTTAACAGTAGTTGCACTTCTCAGTTTATTTAGTGAAGTACTGTGGAAGTGTCCTTATTTCTTAAGATCTCCAGCTTTCTTTTGTAGCAGATATATGCATGCTGAGTTGGGTCAAACAGTCAAGTGTGAATTAAATTATTCCTTTTTTTTTTTGCTGACATAAGTAGCTAACCCAGTTTTTATCTGAACAGAGATATCAGCAATTATTCAGCTAGTATGCTGAAGAAACATGAAATGCTAATACACCTCTTTTGCTTTTTTTTTTTTTCTTTTTTAATGAGAGATGTATTACACTGCTTTGTTGTCTAAAACAAGATTCTTCAATGTGAAAGAACAAGGCATTATCAGTTCTAATTTAATCTTAAAACAACCTGGATACTTCCTTGTAGAGGATTACAGGAAACAAACCTGATTACATATGAAGAAATAAGGAAGCAGAAAAGGTAGAATCTCAAACAAGGCTAAATCCTATTACACTTTTTGTCCTTCTCTGCCCTTGTAGCAGATATATAACTTACATTGCAAAGAGAAAAATTGAAAAAATGTTGTTTTACTTTTGCAACTGTTTTTATATCTATATGATACAACTTTATTAAAAAAAAATATGAACTTATAAGAAAATGTTTACTGATGAGCTTCTATGAACTTCCAAAAACTGTGGACCTAACATTGTTTAACTTGTCTCCTGGGAAGGGGCCTCTGTTGAGTACAATCCTGACTTCTTTGCCTGGGTTTGATGGAAGGACTGACTCTGAATGCTCACAGGGAAACTGCAAAACAGCTCCCGCGGCAGAAGTTGAAAATTAACCCGTAATACTGAGAAAAGCAACTTCTGGCTATATAGCAATCTGCTGTCTTATGAAAACTAATTTATAAACCTCAGACCTGCCAGATACTAGCAATTATTCCTGCAAGCTAAACTTTTTGTCAGCATTGGAAACAGGCACCCACAGAAATCCTCTCACTGGTTGCTTTTCCCTCAGGATCCTTAGATGAGTTGACAGCCTGCCTGTATCTCCATCTTCTGAAAGGTATGCTGGCACACGTGCAATATGTTACAATCTGAATTAATAGTATTACATGCTAAAGGCAACCCTCTACAAGGGTTCAGCCATTACATCATATGCAATACAGAGGAGCACTAGGTGAGTACAGTCCTCCATCTCTCTGAATATATTCTCTGGCTCAAAAGATCAGTGCCTGCCCATCCAGCTTACTCGGTCTGTTAAATTTGCTGTGAGCCACTGAAAAGCGCCTGACTCTCTCATCTTTATATCCTCCCTTCATGTACTACAAATCCACATTTATTTTTCATCCTACAGAACAACCTATCTTAATTTAGCATATACAGATAATAACTAAAACATTATCATACTGCATCCTTAAGAGAACAGACTACTGAAAGAAAGCAAGAACGAGCTTTGATGACTCATTTGGCCCCAATTCATTTCCCAAATGTGCATATTTAAGGCCTTATATTTTAATTCATATGAGACAAAGAAGTTCAAACAGTACTATTAAACTTGAAAGAATTTTGCTTGCAAGAAATCTGTTTAATTAGTATGAGTAGAAAAGAAGCAGAGACATGGGTTTTGAACTAAAGTACTAATAAATGAGAAACAAAGAATAAGTGGAAAGTAAACCTGGGGCAAGCAAAATTCGGTCTCCATTACACTGCAGCCCAATTAATTCCTTCTGTATTACCCATGTGTAACAGAACAAAACGGACTGGTGTACATTTTCACAGCAAGATACCACTTGCTTTCCTTCCACCCATAAACACTTGCTAGAAAGTAAAAAAGTAGCATAACAGAACATGCTTATGTTCTAATTACTGAACATCTACAAACCTTTCATAAATGTTATTTTCATTTACATTTTATTCTGTTGCTCAGTGACACAGATCACAAAACATTTGTTTCCTTGTATTGTTATGAAATTTAAATATCAAGCAGTGTAGAATCACCAAATTAGTATGCTTATTAATGCTACTTTTTACTAGATGAGTATAATATAGTATGTCCTTTGCACAACTGGTGGTAAAAGTGAAACATTTTACTTCAGTTGGAACAGCAGTGAGCAGCTGTCTTTAAAGATCAGCTCACAAGAATGATAATTACACGATTTGCTATTCAACTCACTGTGTGGCCATCCTATCTTATAAATTAATTTTTCTTTGAATGATTAGCAAATGCGATAAATATTTTGTCATAGGGTGTGTACAGATAGCTACTGTGGAATCATTTACTGTGCAACAAGTAAATGTTGCAAATGTTGTTCCTTTCAGGTGCACGGAGATACATCCCACTTCTTCCACAGACTTTCTTTAGTGGCTCACAAAAGGAAATCTGAAGAATCTCCTACCTGGGAAACTATGAAAGCAAGAGATGGAGTAGACACTAAGGATCTTCCCTGGACTTTTTGATTTCACGTATTTTGTATTTTGCTACTTTCTTATTGATTGAAAGCAAAGCTATGGGAAAAGGACACTTTAAAAAGACAAATGTTTACTCAACATTAAGGAAAAGATGCCAGCTCTATTGTTTACGTTTACCACCAGTTCTCTTCTCATTCTTTTTAAGTCAGATTTGGGTCTAACCTCCAAGACAGAGGTCTATTTTTATTTGCAGATGCGTGTATTTATATAATTTACATCTTGTGAGGGAGAAGAGGAAGGGAGCTGCCTCTAAGCACTGCAGGGAATTGCCTCATGTTCAGTCATTTCTTGTGAACCACTTCTTTATTCCTCTACTTGAGAAGGATTTGTCAGTCTAAAGAGTCTCTTGTAGTGACGATTCTCTCAGTTCTCAGAAGCATGTCACTACCTGTGGCTGTATGTCCGATGAAAAGAGAGTGCTAACTGTACTTTACCTGGCAGATTGGACTACTCACTGCATTGCCAGCTCCGAAGACAGAATGCATTTCCTTAACTCTGATCATGCCCTGCTACTTCACCAGATTTGTTGTCCAGCACTCACTATTTACTTGGCCAGGTGATACACCAAAAGGATTTCAGCATAAGAGAGACACTAGTTGGAGTGCTGGCAAACAAAGGTAGATTTTCCCAGCCTTAACTCCTCTGCAAAGAGTATAAACGTTCACTCCTGAAACGTAAGATAATTTCAGCTTAGATAGAAGGATAGACCATGTAACTTTCAGTACTTACAAAGGTACAAGTTATTACTGTCATTTTCCTATTACACAAGCAGACCCTCTTCACTTGGTAGAGTGAACCATGGACATTTCTAATAAACAGACACACTGAGATAAGTAAAAATATTGATCTGAACTACAGGCTTCCTTGAACTAAGCCTACACGAGTACCAGCAGTTTTGTAAAATTTTACAAGTTTCAGATGTGTCATTCTCATACAGGAAACTAAAAGCTGAGAAATTTCCCCAGCAATGGCTACACAAACAGCTAAGCCTACTGACCATTGCAAAGTGCACGTGAAGCCTCTTACCAACAAAATATCTCCCTCTTCTGTCTCTTCACTCTCACGCTACAGTAGGGTCCCTTACATTCCGTTTTGTTTTGCAGCATTTAAACACTTCACATTGTTTTCATTTTTCTTCTCAACATCCTTTGATCTGTTGTGCTCCATTCACAACCTACATGCATTAGTTCCTGCCTAACTATAACGTTACTGTTTTAGAGGTAGAGAAGGAAAACTACTGAAGATTGCTCTGAAATGAACATCATCAACCTACTGTATAGATCAAGTTTTCTTTGGGAAACATAGCAGCATTCTGCATGCTTACATTCTCCCTTGAACAATTAACTGTCCTGTGATGTTGTGAGTAACAAGCCAAGGGCTTCTGAGTTACGATTTTATCTCCTGTGCTGAGATATTCTTGTTAATATTCTTGTGCATCTCAAAGTCATTTAAAATCCATGCTTCCTATTGTTTTGAAGGGATGCAATCATCACCAGCTACAGAGAGAGAGAGAGAGATAGGAAAAGGGAAAGAAGATGAGAAATATTCAAGTACTCCAAGACTACAGTCTTCCTGATTTGGCTACCCTCAGAGGACATGTATACTCCATTGACCAGAAATGGCAGGATGCTGGGTGAGGTAAACTTGTTCTCCCTCCATGAAAGCCTTTGTAATACTTTTTAAAAGTCAGAGTTAATTTTCAAGGAAATGAAGTAGAATATGCAAAAATATTATTAAATCTGAATAAGGCACCACACAGTTACAAGCCACTCTACAGTTCTGAGAAGGCCTGTATCTTTCTTATTTAACCTGCCTGCTACATAAGAAGCCTTTCAGCAAAATGTCCTGTTGATGTTGTTCTTCATCCTCCTTCTAAATAGCTTCTTGAAAATGGTTTTGGGGTTTCTCTGACACTTGTGCCTTTCTTCATTTTTATGTCTCTCTTTAATGCCTTTGCTATGCCAGACTTCCCTTAGTTTCTCACAACTGAAAGACCATTTGTCAGTGACTATATTTTTCTTAGCTCCTTTTCAGCCTCACTCTAGTTTTGGAACAGTTGTCTGTTCCAAGGACACACACATCACATTTTACTCTGTTCACATTGAGAAAGTCACTCTTCCTAACAGCTATGGTAGAAACTTTGTTCCACTGACAGCTTAGTGTCTGCGCATGAGGACAGGACTTGCTTCGAAAGCCTTCTACTTGTAATTGCAGTTTTAAAGCCCTGAAATACACCTCTCTCAGGAGACATCCAACCTTTCAGTTTCTGATGAATGTTTCTAGATGTAAAGGCTCAGACATCACTTCTTCAAAAGGTGATGAATTTTTCCAAAGTTTATAGCATACATATTGTTAAATAGAGGACTACCCTTGTATATTAAACGGTGAGATAAAACTTAGTTCTTTTCAGAAACAGAAATAAAAAGGTTCTGATCTGACAGGAGTACAATTTTTCAGAATTAGGCTTTTCAGCACTGATCTCGGTGACACCTTAGCAGAGGAAACAATACAGTATTACTTTTTGAAAATTCATTTAATTTTGAATCCAGTAGGAATTATAAGATATTTCAAAAAATAACTTAGTAGTGATCTTTCAATCTTCTGTTCTCTTTTCGCTACTTAATACTGTGTTAAAATGAATAATAATTTGCAAGATAGGTGACACTTCAGCAATGGATTAAGAATTTAGAATAAAATATCATCCACATTGCAGGGAACATGAAAATATGTGCATTGGATACAAATTCCTTGTTTTCCTCCTGTTCAAACAAAAGACAGCACGTCAGTCTCTGTACTGTAGTTAGAAGGATCTCAAGATCTGCCATGTGGAAGCAGAAGACGTCACTGGGGCAGTTGGAGTCTGGATGTGTTCGTCCTCTGCACAGCAAAAACAATCACAGAAGCTGTTCAGACTTAGCATGGCCTGTAATACCCTCTGTCTGCTCCATATTTCTGGCTGGCTGGGCGATAGTGTGGTCACAGGTTTTCTGAGAAGAACTGCTTTAGTGAAAAGGCAGCTCTCAAAGGAACTGTACTCTCTAAACTATACTGCAACATACAGAATAGAAATGATAGAGATCAGACCTGCTAGACTTATATTTAACAGAAAAATGCCACTTGTGCTGGCCACTTGAGATTTAAACCTTACAAGTAAATCATCGAAGTCACTGCTTTTGTGGGAACAAATAAGAGTTACTAACACAGCATCTGTTTTGGTTGTACGGGCAGGGAATGCTTTTAACTACAATGGTACGATCCACAGAGAGCAATCCTATCCCACACAATTACTCTTTAAAAAATCTATTTACTTTGCACTTCTCAGAGTTAGTTCATTTGAAGGAAAGCTTTAAGCATGAATGGCTTGGAGAAATGTGCGTGACTTGTTAGAGTCTGTATCAGGTATCTGTATCATTTTTTTAAAGAATGGCATATTAGCAAGGCTGTTGCTTGAGGAAATGTTGGATCTTTTTCATTATAGCAATGTATCTTCTGCAAGTACTTACAGTCTTGCAGTATGAGAGTTAGAATACACCAGCTCAGAATAACAATATTTCCTTTCACTCTATAAAACTATACATATCTACAGAAGATGAAAAGCAGTCAAGAATCAGGTCCTAATTTCCATATACTTTATTGCTACTATTCCTTCAGGCTGAAACCAAATGCAGCAGAATGTACAGAACCTGAATAATTCCCTATCACTTGGAAATATCCTGCAGTGACATTAGAGATTGACTAAAATATCCAAAATGTCTTTTTCAGCAGTATCACTCCATCTTATATCCAGAGAAAAGTGGTATGGGTAAAGCAAAAATACACATTCTTGTCTTATGACTGTATTTCTCCTTTAGTTTTAAGGAACCTGCAGTTAAAAACTTTTCCATTCTGTCTACCACCTACAGAGCTGAAATGTCACAAGAACCCTTGCTGTCTCATCTAAGATTAAACAATCAATTTTGATGACTGTGGTATACTGCATTAATCACAGATGTTTCATTTTTTTCTGACACTCTTTTATTGATGAGACGCTGAATTAGGATTCTCACCTTCAGCTTTTGCTCTTCTCTCCCTGCCTTCAGACCTTCAGCAATACCCCTCAGGCTATCATTCCATCATACTAGGCCAGTGAGAATCTGACTAAGACTCCTCTAACAAATTCTATAACAAACTAGAGTAGTAGTTACTACTACTGTCTAGTCAGTACTGAGGCTCGTATCCAAGCTTCTGATCACTAAGGGCTGCTCAGTTCACATTAATATTTTCCATTAGTGCTGCTGAAAATGCGCTTCGTTTGAGAATATCTGCTCTTCCCATTTCTGCTGTTTTCTCTCTCCTTTCTTTTCTAAAGAATGGCATGACAGTTACTTCCTGGACCCTGTTGCATTAATTTTGACTTTGTGACATTTCTTACGAGAACCTGTGGTAAGTATAACAACATTACTTCGCAGTATTGAAAGCAAGATTGTGTTTTCTGATTGTCTTATTTGCAAATGGATGATACAGTGTGGTGCAGGCAATGTACACTGATAAGACATCTCTTGATCTATCCATGAATAGTCCTAATAAATCTGTGTACTTTTCCATTTTACTTCTTAGCTTCTGATCAACTTCAGTTATGATTCAGTTATGATAAGATTCAACTCAGTTATGTGACGTTGAGAAACTGGGGAGTTAGGTTGTGAAAAATTAAGATCTGAATTGCAGAAACATGCATACAGAAAATGAACTGAAAGGCAGTAAACAAATTAGCCTACAATACCTTCTAATTTTGTAATTTTCACATCTGCATTGGCCATCAGTTGCAGTCTTTTGCAATCTTTATCAACTTTTCTTTATTAGCTTCCATTTAATTAAGTGAAGAAGTGTTTTCCTAACAAAACACCATTTCTCAAAGAGGATGGAAGCAGTGTTTGCTATGGAATATTCCCCCCTTTTCCTCTATGGAGAGGAGTATGCACTACTCTTCATTTCAGTTTTCTATTAATGTCATTTTACATGAAAAACACCCTCAAAGGCCTTAAGCTCAAAATACAACCCCAGCCTGATAGCATCTTAATGTGCTCTTGTAATGGATTCTGGAACAGGTGGCTAATAAATTAACCAGAGGTATGCAATCTATTATTGACTGGCATCATTCCAACCACATAGCTCTCAAATGACAGCTTTTTCATGTAAATTTTATTGTATTGAAAGTTCCATTTGCTACCAAGAGAATTCCTTGTAAATAGAAAGAAAATGCAAATATTTCCTGCTTTACACAGAGCAATGCTAAATAAAAAAAAAAAGACCAGCAAACTGTGTTTTACTCTAGATCTTTTCATCCATAGTACATTAACTGGCAAATATATTTTGAATGAAAGACTTCGTAACCAAACAGAGAAAAAATTAATGTAAAAAGCTAGATACCTCTTTTGGTGCTTTTTCACACTACTAAATAAAACAACTCTATCTGAAACAGATTACATAGCTCTGCAATAGCAGAGCACTCAATACCACAAAATCATCTCAATTTTGCCACGCGATACTTCATAGACTACTGAGTACCTTCTAAATCTTTTTATTGTGTGCAAAATGGCCCCTTTCTTACAGATCTCTGATCTTTTCCTAGTCACCAACTGACACCCATACCTAAACAAGTCAGGCGAAGGCATCTACTACATGCCTCCTTATTTCCTTGCGGGTATGAAGCGATGAGCAGAATATCATTATGAAAGTTATTCTAGAAAACGAGATTTTTATTCATGAAGGACAGCCAAACTCTCTTCCTCAAATTCCTACAGCAGTATGCAAGATATTTTCTTGCAGAAATTCCTGCAGGATTGTATAGGAGGGGCATGAAATAGATCACATTAGCTGTGCATGTCCATATCATGCACACAGACTCAAGCCACAGAATATCTGACTGATGGATAAAATTTAAAAGGAATATGCTAAGAGTATAAGTGCTTAGTATAACAGGCACTCAGAAAACCTGCGTATCTTCATGAGTAACAGGAAATTGAGTTTTACCTCCAAAATGATAGTAAAAGTGATTTAATTTTGTCTGCAGAAAAAAATGAATCAAGGTTAGTATTTCAAGCATTTATCACAGCACTTCTATATTGATGGTACAGCTGGTGTTTTTTGTTTGTTTGTTTGTTCGTTCTTTTAATGTGCTACGATTGACATGTATGTATGTCAATATTCTTACCTTCATGTCAAAGGACATTAAGAGACTGATACTTCCTGTAATACAGTTGGATAAATAGACACTTTTGAATTGATTATTGTTCGTTAACCATTTCTACCTAATAATCCTACCTCGTAAATCTGATGGTCACTATACTTCAGATAATTCATTTTCCTAGGTAAATACAATTTGTCCTTTGCTTGTCATTTTGTTAATTCATCAGATAACAGATGTTATTCTATTACTTCACTGGGGATTTGGGAAAAAAATGTCTTCTGCTTTATGGCAGGTTTTGTGGTTTTTTTTTTATGATTCTGATACCCTAATTCACTTACGAACAACTGTATTTTTCACCACAAATACAGCCTGTGAAATGTAATAGTTAGACTTCTGTAGAAAAGGCAGTGGACAACATAACAGCCTAATTCCCTTTCCTTGTAAGCATTTAGAAGTATACAAGGAAAATAAAAATTATACATACCAGTATTTGGACACCACTCATTAAATGAAAAATCAAGATCAAGTTTTCCTTCCTTGTTTTTATGAGTACATTCTCAAAGTGAACATCAGACACTGCTGTGAGAGACTTGGAGAGTGCTTCTGTAGCCTGTGTAAGTTTTACAGCTATTCATCTTGAGAGTTGCTATACATAAGGGTTTGTCAGTTTGATGTTCTGTAGAAATTTTTCCTCTCAAATGCTGTCAGGCATAGAAGAGCTAATGCTGATATTGATTGGATAAGCCACATGCCAGCCATGTTAACATAAAGATAAACATCAAAAACACTCCTGCCCAACAACTACTCTGGCCTTTTGGCAACTGAGGAAGTTTTCCATATTTTCAGGTTAGTCTGGTATTTACCTTTTATAAACACAGAGGGAATGACAAAAGCTGCCCTGTAATCATTTGTTCTCTTTCTGTGCTGCCCCCTGGGAGGCTTGCAGAGTGAGGCAGTGACTGAGGAGTGCTCTGGTTACCTGCGCCAAGGAAACCACCCAGGGGAATTTTCACTGAGGTGCAATGCTGAAACCTCAACCTGTATATATTGTAATTATAATATATATATAATAATTATTTATATTAAATATTTAAATAATTATTTGGAGCTTCAATAAGAAAATATGTTGACTGCAGACATAAGAATGGGGAAAAAAAATAAAATCTAGAGTCACTAATAAAATTTGCCAGTGTAATGGCATTAGATAAAGAAGAGAATGCTGTAGCATACATGATAACTTAGATTATCTTTTCTTAAAACAGCATGTTGACTCCTAGAGATGTTTTATATTCCATGAGTCTTTGAATTCTGTGGGAACAGGAGACATTAATTTCTACACATCAGTCTTTCAGTTTTGAGTTCTTTTCATCTTCTCCCTCCTGTCATTGCTTTTGTACTTGTGTTCATTTTGCATGGAAATTGAATAAGCATGATAATTCTTTATGATTTTTACTTTACAAATAAAAACACAGAGCAGTCAAATGGTCTGTCTTGACATTTAAAAAAAAAATGAAAAACTAAAACCCAGATAATGATTCTGTCCATAGGGGACCTGTAAAGAGATACAAAGTATGACTGTATACTTCCAGTCATAGTCAGAAAGTCAGATGCACACACTGGAAACAACCTCCGTGTTAGAGTCATAACTTACGAAGTAGAACATCTACTTTCTAATTAGGACTCAAAAGATTTGCGTCATGTGCCAGTAAATCCTTTTCTGCTCACATCTGGAATAATGTCTGCAGAGGTGATGATGTTTGCTTAGAATACATTACAGGAAAGAGCGTTTATGAAAAGAATAACAAACCTCCCAGCAACGAATCCGTTCTTCCTCAAAAGACTTACTGCATTGGGATATCATACAATGGTCACACCACTGCACTTTCTCTGCACAAGCACAGAGTCTGTCTCAGAGCTGTGGGAAATTAATTCGGTTACATTTTTTACCCCACCTCCCTGTACCCTTGGCCGCTTTCCCTTACTCCTTCCTAAAGCAAAACACATTCCTTTTCCTGCAGCTTCTGGAGGAGGACAGCATTTTCTCTGAGGCAACAGGAACAGGATAGGTGCAGTTTTCTTCCTTGATGACTAGATTTATTAAGTAGATTTATATTTACATGCTGATTGGTGTACAACTATTATGTAGCCCCTCTAACTCTTCTCTGTCTTAAATCTCTGAAAATCAGATTTACTTTCTGTTTAATTTATAACACAGAATTTATCATTTCTCAGGTTGATATTTATCATACGATGCTACTTGAATAGGATCAGGGCACTGTCACACAGAGGAATTTTGCATGGGGAGACAGGGCTCCATCATAACCCTCATAAATAATTTAGAGAAAACTTCAGCCAAATCTTTTTCACTTTCCCGACTTCCCTCACTTCTGTTCTTATTATTTTGAATTCCTTTACATTCTAACCACATTTTAGTTTTGCATTAAGTTCAGGTGCAGTGCATTCTCTGACATCTTTCCAGTCATTTATTTGCTGGGTGGCAATATCAAGTCAGGAATTAGTAACAATCAACTTACGACAAAGATATTAATGCTGCCAGTTTCACCTGTGTTGCTTAGGAATGCTTTTGGAGTACTAAGCTTTGGTTAAACCATCTGCAGAATTCCTGATGATGTCACCTTGCTTCAGAGCCCCTTTTATTTTACACGGGTGAGATTAATTATAAATCTCAAATTTCACTAAGGCATTTCATTTGAAAATTTATTTCTAATTTCAGCTTAGAAACTGCATCCTGTTTTTTGACTTCTGGTCATTCCACATTTACAAAGTCTTTTATGATATGTCTTTTTGGCAGTGAAAATATAATACTAAATACTGTCCAACAAATATTTTGATGTAGTGATCAAATGAGAGTATGATTTACTGACCAACGTGTCGTTAACTCAGCAGTTCTTGATCCCTCTAGGAATCTAGAGACTCTAGGAAATTAGTCTCTATTTTCCTGTTGTTCTTACATCCAGAACAGACTGAAGAAAGATAAGAGGTTAACTGTCACCAATCTGATTATTCTGCTCATTCTTTTGAGCTAAAAATTCCAGACCATATCTTTCTTCTTGCCACAATAGAAACACCAAAACTGGCTAGGACAAACTGTAGGTTGGTAGCAATTTTATCAGAAGCTTCTTTCCCTTTTCCTTCCTATAACTTCTTATTCACTTGTTCTTCCTTATTCTGACACTAAATTGTGGTTTCATGAACTCTCACTCTGTCAAGGACTCTCTTCATTTGCTGATGGTGTGCCTTCTGTATAAGAACTTTTATTCTGATTCTGGGTCACCAGGTGCTAACATGGTAATAATAGATATTCATAAATGTTATATAAAACACTTGGTATATCTCATAGATTGCATTATTTTTACATTTATCAGGTTGACATTTAAATTATCTTGGCCATTTTCTGTACAATGTCATCAGAAAATTTCTAACTGCAAAGAGTTCAGCTGAAAAGTGGAAGAGAATATATTTAAGAAATAGTTAATAGGAAGAAGTAAAAATATTTCCATTATTTTTATGCAAGTAAAGAATGTCTTATTCTCAAAACATCTTAGAGAAAAACAAACAAACAGTGATGGACTACTTGTCTCATAACTTGATAAATCACTTGCAAAATAAAGCAATTTTGAGATTTTCTAATATTTTTCTTGTCACTGCAAAGTACCCTACCAGTATGGTCTATTTCTACCCCACTGTGATGAATTAGTACCTCAGGCAGCTGTGTTCCTTCTACTGTGTAACACTAGCAGTCAGACAAATACAAGGAACAAAATAAAAAAAGTGCCTTTTCAGCTGATCATGTAGATATGCTCCAGTAGCATTTAACTAAAGAGAATAAAATTAAAGAAGCAGAGGAACAGTGTGTTATAATGGTAGTGATGGAGTTGAAAAGGAAAAGATAAAAGCAAATAAATAGGAAAACAATTCAAAAGTGTAGTACTGTAGCCTGGGTAAAAAGCTAGACAGACTAGTCCTGCAACCTTATGCACAATTTTGTGTTTTACTGTGTCATCCTGCAGTAGTTTCAACTGCAATCCCCTGGGTCTCAACTGTTGAAGACATTGAGCAAGACTTTCTCAGAGCACCGCTTCCAACTCTGGAAGTCATTCACACCTTTGGTCTCTGAAGGTCCAAAGTATACTATGAATTTTTATGACATTGAACAGATTTCTGGTTAAGCTTTTGAGAATTAGGCTTTTATGTTATGACTTCTTTCTAATGTGCATTGCAAATAATAGAGGGCAATGAGAAGCCTTTTACTGAATAAAGGAATATTTATCTTTCTAGAAGGAAAGCCTAAAATTTTATTTCAGCAGCAGTGAAGGTATCACAGCGTCTCCAACTTACACTTGCATATCCACATTATCTCAACCAGCTTCCAAAGGGATCTAAAAACCTCTGAAATCCCTGCAGAAAGACAAACATAGAACTGAAAGGGTGCTGCAGGCAACCATGCCACACAGCTCTGTGTATAAATCTGTAGAAAGCAACCTGGAAACTGGCAGATATTTTCGTCCTACCTATTCCTACAGCAAGTACACAACTTAATCCTTGAGGCAAAGGAAATCCTTCACACAACCCTTAAGTTAAATAAATGATTCAGTTTTTTTTAAGTTTATAACCATTACATGGTCATGAGAAGTAACACAATTCAATTCCATCTGTCATAAATAATCATTAGGCAAGGATGAATGCTTACCAAATACAACAAAACGGGAACTGATGTTTATATATAAACAAGAATTGCTAGACAATAAACATTATGGAATTATAAACATTCATGGGAAAAAAAAAGTTAAAAGATTAGATATTATAATGTTGTATTTAATGTATGTAATGTAATTAGATATTATAATGTAATAAATGTATATATATAGAATGATCCTCAAAGTCAGTCAAAAACATCCTTGAAATCATGCAATTCAGAACTTTCAGAAGAGGAACATGTCTTCATAAATAAAATTATCCCCGTCCAGTCCATGTAATGTCACAACAAATCTACTTTTGTGATCATACATACACAGCAAATTTATCAGAATAAATGTCCAGAAGGCAAGATAGGTTCCTGCACTTCTCAATGCAGGTAAAACCTTACATCACAGGATCTTCTGAAAAAGAAATTCTGGAACACATCTTCAGGAGAAGTAAAAGGGGAAACCTCTTTGGCATCATATATGACTGGAACCTTGGAGTCTGCTATCAGGTATATATTTCTCCTGTATTTCTAAAAGCATTTTCAAAGTAACTCTGACAATCAGCCCCTAGTATTAAAAAGTAAAAAATAAAAAAAGCTAGCATAAGTCAATCAACTTGTATCTTCTCCTTAGTTAATGACTGACACTAAAAGGTTTCATAATTGTGAAAACTGAGAACCTTTTATTAGGGAATGATGTAAAATCTTTGTAAACAAAGAACAGAACCATGACTGGGTATAGCTGTAGCTAATGTCACACTGGTTTTTAATGGCAAATATGTTTAGCAATTTATTTATCAGACAGAAATTTGAATCCTTATTATTGGCATTTGACAGAAATCACCAGCTACTACACAGCACTCATTTGCAAAAGCTGCATTATTAAATTGACCCTCCATCACGTCTAACACCCAATTATCTTGTCTGAGTGATATGGGCAGGCAAGAAAGAAAAATAATTAGCATGAAGAGTGGAGAATTTCCAAAGTTCAAGAATTGGTTGGATTTGAAGAAAGAATAATGCTTTGATTCCTGCTTGCATGCTTAAGTTAAACCTATTTTTAGATTTTTTTTTATACTCAATTAGGATAATCTTTTCAGTATTTATTATGGCCAGTGAAATGAAAAATCAATTAGCTACACAGCTTTGCTCAGGAGACTAAACGGCGAAGCCCTGAGTAACCATGAAAACCCATGCAAATGCTGTCGTTTCCATGGGCAGAAACTTTGAAGGCTTTCTGTACTTACTTGGGCTGTGAGATATAACCTGAACTTGTCCCTTTTCAAAATTAAATCTTTGTCTTTGTACGTAAAGCTTAAATAGTTCCCTATTTCATATAACTACTGCTATATACTTCCACGATTTAAGAGACTGCTGCCTTTCTCAGACCATCATCTTTTGCATTTTCCAAAGTGGGTATTTTGCACTGGGATTTGTTACAGCTGTTTATAAACTGTAGAAAAGAACATGTAAACTTATAAAACTTAAGGAAAATCAATTGTACCATTTGCTTCGTTGTGGAAAATCATAACTAATACACAGGAGAGAGAATATTTTCACTGCAAATTTCTTCAGCAACACATTTGTCTAAATCAATCATATTTCAGAGTGTATTTCTGATTAGTTATGTTGCAAATGTCAACAGAAGTACAGGTTTCCAGTCATTCCACTCCAACCCTCAAATATGAATGCTTTTGCCTCTAGGTACACAGTACCTTAATTAAATATAATCCAGTGAAAATGATGAAGCCTATATAGTTCTGGTGCTTTACAAACCAGACATCTGACCACTTTACATTTACAATTTAATTGTTGCATTCACATTATTTTATATGTCCTCAATTTACTGGAAACTATCAGCTCACCAGAAAATCAAATAATTGGACTCTACTCCTTGATACATTATTTTACTGAAAGCAGGAAAGTGATTTCTTAGGACAATAACTACTTTGTATTATTTCAGAGATCTCTCAAATTATTTCAGTTTGTAATCTTTGTAATCAAAGTAATCCTTGACCCTCACTGCAGAGGGTCAAGAGGGATTCCTGTCTAAAGAAATCTGGCTAAGTTACAGTGTGATCATTCATACAATCATGGAGCCATCTGGGTTGGAAGAGACCTTCAGAATCACCAACTATCAGCCTGACCTACCGCAACCCATTATTAAACCATGTCCTTTAGTGCCACATCCATTTGACTCTAAAATATCTGTAGGGATGGGGACTTCACCACTTTGCTTTGCAGACCATTCCAACACCAGACCACACTATTAAGAAATTCTTTCTCATACTGTATCTCACCCTCCTCTGGTGCAACTTGAGATCATTTCCTCATGCCCTATCATTTATCACCTAAACTTGATAGAAAGTGCTCACTTAGAAAGGATATTAAGAATTAACCTGCTCCCACATACTCAAATTTTGTTTTGCTCAGTTCCAAATGCACTGGCAAAAGCACAGGAACAGTGTCTACAGGAGTCACGGAGTGCTGCTGCTCTGCATTCAGAAGGAAGCCCTTCTCCTAAGTCCAGCAAACCAGAAAATACTGCTGGAGAGGGTGACTGCTGAGCAGGATCTCACTGGTGTCGGGCAGAAGGTTGATCCTTTATGCAAGGAATTACAAAAGGCACCATCAGCAGGAGCAGCAGTGGATGACAGCGCTCTTTCAGTACCTCATTTTGTTAAGGTATGCTTAGAACATTAACCCAACAAATAATTGCCAGCTAATGAAGTTAATATTAAACACAAAAATCATAACCAGGACTTCAAAAGAGAATTACTCCAAGGAAATTGGCTTGTAAAAATGTAGCAGATTTTTAGAAAATAACATGTTTTCAGTTGGCAGAGGGATAAGCTAGTAAATACTGCAACTGAGACCGTACAACCAACAGGAAATGCTGCTTCATCATAAGGTTCTTACAGAAAAAAGTACATCATTTGCATTTGGGAGGTATTGGGCATGTTGTGAAAACATAATAAAGCATTTCTGAAGAATTACAAATGTAGTCACCTGTACAAAATTATTCCTCTTATCCCCAGTTGCTCTTTTATCATTTCATTGGTGAGGCAATTAAAATCTTAAATAAAAATTAAATGAATGCTAATGAGCATCAATAGAGAACATCTGAGGAAAGAAACCCATAACAGTGTGTTCTAGCAACCAACATTGCTTACAAGCCAGCAAATACTTTTCTTTCTGAAACAACTGATCATTTGAAAGAATATGGGCTGGTATAGGTATACTACATAAATTCCTTCGTAACAGCTCTCAAAACTAGAATTTAGTAAGCATTATAAAAATAATTTTTAAAACAATGATTTGAAATGAAAACTGGATTTCTGACCTTAATAGAAGAATTTAATCAACAATAAACTTGCAGCTGGTCAGAAAATACAAACCTCAACTAAGAATTTTCTGCTAATGACTGATTATAAGGATGGTGATACTGAAATTAATAGTACCAGCAGCAGTATCACTAGTATAGCATTAATAATAATAATAATTAAAAACCAATGACAATTGAAGTATTGCATTCTGATTACTGGGGGCTTTGCTACTGAGCCACAAATTAGAGAGATTATACAAAATCATCTGCATCACAATGGTCTGGAAATCAACTTGAAAATACCAAGATGATCACAGATGTCACAATCTCTACTCTATAGTATGCCATTCCCCCCAAAAAATGGTTTCAGCTCTTTCCTGTTTGGATGTTTTCTATTTCTGTTCTGTCCTTAGAAATATAAAGATGTAATTCACTGTTTTCCCTGGCTGCGTTCATTCTTGCAGTGTTGGTTCCAGAGCTCCAAAAAGCCTACCAAATAACTCCTGCTTAATTCAAGAGTACAGAAAATGGTCTGTGATAATTGCCAAGCTTCCAGCTTTTGGCTCTAATAATCTAATTTACATATTCACACATAACTTGTCTATGTAGAAAGCTTCAGAATTTAACAAAGGCACAGATTTCGTGGTGGGAAACGAACTGTTTCACCAGCACTGCTTCATGAACTTCTGTTTATGTGCAGTGTAGCAATAAGGTTTCCCTATTTGCATAGATGCGTATTAGCTCTGATCTGGGGACTTCTTGTTCTCATGATGTATGTAGTTGTGGGATCCCTCCTTGTTTCTCAACTAGTGACCAGCACAAGAATATGCTGGGAGCAGAAACAGGGAGCCTTGCTGAGAGAAAAATGTATCCTGATTTAACATGAACCACTTTTAAAAAGGGGTTTTTGGAAAGAGAGCAAATTTTTTTTTTTTTTTTTTTTTTTTTTTTTTTTTTTTAGATTACAAATAACTTAGTTCAACTGAATTTTAACCATTTCTTCATTAACTTCAGTCCAAAGCAAGTTCATTTACACGTTAAGTTGTGGATGATTATAGAATGAAATCTTAACATTGGCAGAACAAAGGTTCTATTGAAGACGCCACACCTTCCAGAGATGACCTTGTTGAATTTTTCAGTTGAATTCAGTGTAAAATAACAATTCTTGACAGAGCATAGAGGCACAAGACTTTGAATGACAAAAGTCAGAGGCTGTGCAGAAATCCTGGCTTTCAGATCATCCTCCCAAGTAGAGTGGCTGTGTGAGGGAGGGTCTCTCCCTTCCCGTTCTCCCTGAGGCCTGACATGACATGACAGATCTGTCAGCTACACAGCTGTGAGGCGTGACATCCGGCAGGTTTATGCGATGCTGATTTAACAGTGATCGACAAGCAAAACTCAATTTGTAAATGCTTTCAGGATTCCTGTCTATCCATCAGCATGAGTCAAAAATCTATGCCACAATCATTCTGCCCTGGGAAGGGAGAGCTGGCACCAGCCTTGCTTGAGAGGATACAGAGGAAAGGCACTGCTGGCAGTTAGCAGCAGGCTCTGGCAATCAGGTCTGTGCAAAGTGCCTGAGCACCCTAGTGAGCCACAACAGAGGCTGGAGCTCAGCTCTTCCATCCCCTATCTGCCCCAGAGGGGGGCAAACTACTGCTCCTACTAGGGACAGCAGGGGTCACAGTTATTCTCCAACACTGCTGTTCTTCATAACTGCAGAGATGTTCCTATTTTATAAGCTGGTCTTAAAATCAGCAAGGTGCAGAGAAGAGATGTGGAATAGTATCTTGACACAGTGCAGAGAGCAAAGATATTAGCCAAGTGTTGCCAGTAATCACAGGTAAAACAAGTTAAAATGTCTTTGTTGAACTTGTTTTTGACTATTCTTTTTCTGCACATATGTGTGTATTTATGCATGGAAAATACAGGGCTATCCCAAGAAAAAAATGCAATGAACTCAGTGTGGTTTTGTCTCTGCCTGTGTCTTAAGCAAAGCAAAATCATGATTCTAGGTAATATGAAATACTGTCTTTTAAAATGAATTTATCTTCCACAAAAGCACCTTAAATGAGCATGCTTATCAGTGTCTCTGCTAGTTTTTCACAAGCAAATTCAGATACAAACAGCCAATTTTAGCAACTTGAGAGAAGTCCAGAATACATATTCCTACAGCTTTCATGAGAACCAATACATGCATAAAAACAGAGCTACCAATAAATGTGTAACTGTGAACTACTTGCAGCAATTATTTTCAGTGGTCCAGCCAACTCACTGGGAAATACAGGAAAGAGCCCCAAGCACAAATTCAAAGGAAATGAAGTTTACCAGTCATACTGCTCACACTATGATCATACAAACGATTCTGTATTAAAAAGAAAAAAAAAAAAAGCTATGAAGTCTTTATTCACTGCTTTCCTGTATCCAGCTGATGATATCACTTGATAAGAGTGAAGTAATTTTTAATAAATAATGCAGAAGAAAACTAGAAATTATTAATTTAACCAAGCTCAAATTAAAGGCCTGCACTTGTGAGGGGATAATACAAAATAATTAAAGTTTCCCTTGGTAAATTAGATGGAGTCAATTCTATTAAGCTGCATCATGTTTTTTATGGCTGACAAGAGAGTTTAGTCACCAGTAACAAAAGAAAATATTTGGATTCTGACATCAGCGTAAAGTAAAATAAATGACATACAGCTTCTGCTTCAGTTAAATCTCTTTGATGAAAAGCACGCCTTTAGTTACAGGCAGACCTTCACTGAAAAAGCCACAACAGAATCTATGATAGATTTCTAAACACTTTTCTTCCAGAAAATTGTTTATGCTGAGCCACTCGGGCATATCAAGAGGAAAAACCTGAGGAGAAATCAAACTCCTGAAACCAATAAATTTAGAGGACAATTACCTTTAAATTGCAAGACTCACTGATTACAAACCTATCACATTCTCCAGAGTTTCCAGGATAAAAATAAATTAATTGCTGACTGAGATGAGTGCTTGACAGGAGATTTTATATTCTCAAACTCACGCATACGATAATGTACTGCTAGATCAGTAACTGCAGGTCAAACCAGGTGTCTCCAACACACTATATTGCCAAGGGAGTGAAAAGCTGCTACTTAGCTGCATCACTGAACTTGCAGAAGACATTTCTAATGTTTGGTGCAGTATTTTTGACTCACTCAAGAAGCACTAACTAAACTAGACTCTTTTTCACACAAACTCTGTGAATGCTAGAGTAGATTGGGTTTGATACGTTGAAAATATTACAATATTTACATTACAGAGATTTTAGGAAATTTAAGGATATGCTTTAATGATCTAACAGATATGGACTCTATCCCTTTCACACTTGCTATAGAACTTCAGGTAGGAATATGCCCATAGCCAGTAGCTACTGACACCAAACAGCTTTGCAGTCTCCGCTGTTACCAAAATACATACCTAGTTATAAAACGTATTTGAACAGAATTGTAACAGATTAATCTGGAAAAAAAAAAATATTTGGCAGATTGTATCTGAGAAAGACTAGCTGTACAATTCTAACAGTTCTTCAAAAATCATACTTCAAAACAGTGATTTCAAAAGATGCAAATAACAGTCTACTGAATTTCAGATCATGTTAACCATCCAGGTTTCTTTTAAATAAAAGAATGTCAAAAGCATCACATCTTCTATATTAATGGCAAAGCAACTGGTCTTTCTTTGTTATCAATGCTGAAATTCTTATATAGTTTCCATATGAACAAGACTGGAAAATGTGCATGCTGGAAGTGTGCATGATTCTTTAGTGAGCCTCAGTGAATGGCACAAAGATTGCAAACCTTTTGGTGTTCAAGGTCTGAAGATCCCTTGTTCTTGTCCTAACATTAGGGTTCAGATAGTTTCTGCAACACGTAGGGATATATTAGTATAGCCTGATCATATATATTAGTATATCATAATATATCATAGTATATCATTTATATTAGTATAGCCCATCAGAAGCTGTGGCTTTCTATGCAATCCATACACAGGGCTATGGGTTTTATTTTTATTAAAAAAACAAACAAACAAAAAAACACCCAAAAAAACAAATTTTTTTTAGCCATCTAATATATTTCAACATTTGTTCTGCTGCAACACCAGTTGAAATTGTGCAAGAGAATATTTTCAAATTGTTAAGACCTTCTCTATGGTCATGGTAACAGACTAATACAATTATCTTAACAGTTTATTAAACTGTTTAGAAACAGTTTACTGACTCTTGGCCTGAGCCTCTATAAGTTAAGAGTACCAAACAATTCTGAAAATGTGTAGGATTGAATGGATTTAAAGGCCATTAACTACATAAGCATAACTACAGCAACAAATCTTGACTAAAACTGATCTCTCCAGAAGTAATAGGGCTTACCTTAGTGACAGCATAAACCAACTATTTCACTTCATAAAGAGCCAACTGGTAAAAGATTTAAAACTGCAGAGAATACAGGAATTATCCTTAGTATTCATGTCAGTGATCTGCTGATCCAGTTTGTTTGTGGGTTTTGTTTGTTTTTTTTTTTTTACTTTAGGACTATCTTCTATAGGAATAAATAACATGGCAACATTTGCATAGTGGCTGATAATATATATGTGTATACATGCATGAAGGACATATATAAACCATGGAATGAACTTTTTAACAGGGAAGAAATCAAGCATGAGACCAGAAGGGAAGTGCAATATTAGAAAGGGAAGTGCAAAGTAAGCTACTGAAAGTGCTACAAAGATGAAAGGCAAAGACAGAGCTGTGACTGCAGCAGACTTGAAATATGATGTGTATGCTAGTAAGATTAGGATAAAAACTAGGAAGGGAAGGGTTGGAGGTGCTATGGAAGAAGAAATACTACATTGAATGTCCTGAGCTGGTGACGTGAAAGGAATGGTTCAGCTGAGGATTGTGGGAGACCAGTGAAGAGAGGCAGCATGAGCTATTGAAAAGTCAAGAAAGAGCACAGAAAACATGGAGTAAGGAGTGAAACATTGGTTTAGGAGGCTGAAGCAGTGTGGCAAGTGATGAAGCAAATACAGCTGTTGAACACAACATTGGAAACTGGAGTAAGGAAACTGGAGCAAGTAAAATGTGTGCGGCCTCATATGTTGATATGGAAAGCAAGGTGGTTCAGTGAAAATCAGAGGCTGAAGAAGGCACCAAACCTAATGGTGATTGACAAATCAAGCTTGTTTTGACAAATCAAGCTTAGTTCACTACCCTTCCTTAATGCTGTCATCACTGCACTGTGAGCTTTATACTAACTATCCAACTAACTACACTAATCTACTAATGTAGATTGCTCAGAAATTAATGCCTCCTGTTTTTTTCCACAGAAGCTACAACAGATACAAAGAGCACAATAACACTAACAGTAAATTATCAGCTACAAAACACTATTTCTCAACATAAGCACCACCATTAGATGAGCAGATTCACCAGTGATGAACAAGAACCTGCATTTTGCACTTGTAAAAACCTATACCAGTGGAGGTGACCCACTGCTGCCATCACCACTGCTAAAACGCACCACTCACCACCTCACTGTGCTGACATTCACTGTTTGGTCTTCAGAAACATTCAGCAGGCATCAGTGAATGTTGATAGGTGCCATTTTTTCCACATGGAAGAGTCCCATGACATACCTTTGCTCCATACACACTTCCATGTCTGATGCCATTCACTCAGACTGCCCCTCGACTGCCTCTGTTGCATAGCAACACCATGGGAAGGTCCAAACTCTACTTCTACAACACCAACATCTACCTCTGATGTCACGTTTTAACATAATAAAATAGAAGGCATTACTTTTGGAGCAGTCCTTGCAAACTGTATTGGTTGGGCTGCAATACAGAAGCTAGAGAAAACTATATGCCCGATATGTACTTCCTCAATTTAGGAGGTAATGACTCATTACGCTGACCACCTTTTGCAATTTCTTACTTTTTTTCACCTGAGGCAATTGAGTAAACACTTCACCACCTTACATACTACCAAGTGTCTTTTCAAACTTTCAAAATAGTTACAAAACAGTAACTAATGTGTTGCTAGAAAGAACAACATCATCAGTTGTGAAAATGTCCCAATGATACTGAAACTAACATTAAATCTGAAACTTTAGAAATGGGAAACTGTTGTCCACTAAGTTCCTGAATATTGTTGTGTTCACCTCCATGTCTGTGTATAGTGAGCATAAAGTAAAATAAATGAGAGACTATTTAGGGAGTCACAAGATTTACGGCTCTGCTTGGTCTTTAAGGTCACACTCTCTTAAAGAGAGTAATTGTTCATCCTGGCACTTGCTGCCACTGAAACAGTTGACAGCAACACTAATATCTAGTCACTAGTGATAAAGATATATGTACCTGATCCCCAACAACCTACAACCTAGGTACAAGGATGTCTCATGCATCTTTCAATTTGCTCCTACATTTTTAGCTGGCAAACACATGCTCAAAGGAAAGTCACCTTCAGAGACACATAGGCACTGCCGTGAATATACACATCCATAGCAAGTGTATATCAGACTAACTTTTATTAGTTTTTTATTTTTTGATATGTCAGATGGTACAGCTGCAAAGGAAAAAATAAAGAATGCCTTTTTTCCATCAGCATCGCTGTATTTATTTCAAACTAGCAATCAACTTCCTAACTTGCCACACATAACTTAAATTCAGGTGACCAGTGATGGTTAAAGTTACAGTCATAGCATTTGTGTTTGGCTGAGAAGTGGTCACTAGCAGTCTCAATTTACCACTTTTAATTTAAACTCCCATGCCAATGATTTTGGTTCTCAAAGCTATGACTGGCACATACGGATTTTAAAATCAAAGGGAAAGTAAACTACAGTTAAGAATTCAGCTGCTCAGATCGATGAAAAAACTGTTTTATAACTGTGTACTCCACTTAAATCCCAGCTGCCTGACAGAAAGTATTTAATGTTTCAAGCAGTTCTTTTCTCATTTCAACACTCAGAACACCTTTTTATTGCAGCAGTAACCCACTACTAGGTGGACAGAAGTGAACAGTTGATGTTATATCCTCAGGAAATACAGCAAAGCAAGTAAAGATGAGAGCAACCTAATGAGGCATGCACTAATACCCAAATGGTAAAATATGGACTGTTTGAAAGTTACTACTGTATGTCGTTCTCTTTTAACACTATTGATATTATGAATTAGTTCACTATTATAAGATAATATCAAAAGCGTAAGAGCAATTAGTAAAGTGAAGAACATCATTAAAACTATTATTGTCATAATCAATGCAAAATATGCTTTTAGATAGCCATGGCAGTGTATAATCTGGATAATTTGGTCCAGTATCTCACAGTTAGCAGTTAATATGGAGTTAATTAATATCCTTTCAAACAGATAAACAGATATGTATCAATGTTATTTGCTACTATATCTTCTAAAATGAATTAATTCATGAAGGATTTCATGAAGGAAAGACTGTATCTATGTGTCTGTGTATAATGTTGGCATACACACACATGTTCACATAAATGCACAAGAAAAACAGAGAGAAGGAGAGAAGCAGGAGTCCATATACTATTCCATATAACAGAATATGAAATATCCTACCATTCTTGTTCTATGAAACCCAAGAAGTCATTCAAAAATGTTAAAGAAGAATGCATTTAGTTATTTTGGAAGGATGTTATCAGTTTTGTCTCTTTTTTTTTTTTTTTTTTTTTTTTTTTCCTGATCAGTCTTTCCTCAATCCCATTTTTCCATCCAGAAAAAGACTGTTATAATTTTTAAATTTTTTTACAATTTAAAAATCTTTAATAATCTTTTGGTAAATTCAGATATATATTTGTTTTAAGATTGTTAATGTCACCAAATACTGGAGATTTCTCCACATCATAGCTGTAAAAACCAAAATGCTGAGTGTGCTCAACTGCCAGTGAAGGGCTACAGAAATATCTGAATTCTAAGTCTGAAAAGCAGGGTATCTGCATCTCAATGGAGCCATACTAATTTCATGGGTGGCTATGTCTCACATGGTTTTACATATGAAAACATATCCACATATCCCTTACCTTCTAAAATGTAATTCTACTTGCCTCAGGGATCCCTGATGTAATGTTCACAATGTGCATAAAAGCAATCAAATTCTAGAGAATATGAATGCAGCAACAAACCTACTACAGAGCATTTGGCACACAGAGGCTAACCCTTGGGGAACTGGGGCTAACAATGGACAAAGGACAGATGAGGGTGATGTGGAATAGGACTGATAAATTATCAGAGAGATCGGACAGAAAAATGTGCAGGTAGTTTATATATCTAAAGATAGCACAGTAAAACATAAAGCATGATTCTTAATTAAAGTTTAGTTGAGAAACTTCTCAATGACCTAGAAACCTTAACTTTTTTTAATAAGAAAATAACAGTAGAAGTAGCTACTTAAGTATATGTGCTTAATATTCAAAGTTTTATAGCTACTTAAAAATAATTTCTCAAGGAAATGAATACACTGTGTCACACAAAATTGGCCATGTAAGTCACAATAAGTAATACAATCACCCTGATTAAGATCTGGAGCATTTGCATTACTGCTAATAAATCTGTAATATTATTATTTGGTGTTGCAAATATTGCAGCTCTTAAATGGGCTATTTCACATTGCTTTAACTCAGAGTAATGGAATTCCTTCACGCTTTAAAGTCCAAACAGTATGGCCAATACATTATTATTCATTATTGCAATGGTATCCAGATGATTTTGTA
The DNA here is from genome assembly GCF_019238085.1 of Lagopus leucura. Taxonomy (NCBI): domain Eukaryota; kingdom Metazoa; phylum Chordata; class Aves; order Galliformes; family Phasianidae; genus Lagopus; species Lagopus leucura. The sequence goes on from NW_024962262.1 coordinate 88,085,384, forward strand.
GTTAAGAAGAAATTTCCAGATTGAAAAAGAACAGAACAGTAAAAAAAGAAATAAATAAAGACTCTGCAAGTCGATTTTTTTAAGTCTTTAGGAAACTTTTAGAAAAGTGTGGCTGGTCAGAACACTGGCCACTTGGTAATATGGATGAGTATACTGGGCTTGCAGTACAAGAGATCAGAAACGCTCATTTAACATACTGTGTTTAAATCATTTACTTTTAAAGTTACTCCACACTTCTGCCGGTGCAAGAGATAATATGTGATCCCCATCCTTGTGATGTAAACGTGACACTTCCAGGGCATTTTATCGATTGAGATGGGACTAATGGCCTAGTTTGTAAAACAAGCCAGTTTCCATTAAGTGTCTCAGTGACGGGGCAGCACTTTCAGACGCTCACTGAACTGCAGGTCTCAGTGCTTTGCTTTCACTGAGGTGCTTAATGAGACTTGAATTCCCTTGAACACCAGCGACTTACCTGTCATTCCTGCAGAGAACAAACACAGACTTTCCCTACTCTGAGTTCTCTCTCAGTAGGTGGAATAGCCACAGTATCTATCAGTAGTATCACTTCTTCTGGGTAAGGACTTATATTTTGTATCCCCCATAACAGCTTTTAAATGTCAGCCATATCACTACTAAGGAAATAGATTATACAGTTACGTTATTTAAAATGTGACTTGTCACCCCAATACTTAAACATGAAGATGGGGCAGATAGTTTAAATATAGAGTAATGCAGACAGGAAAGAATGGAGTGCACTGAATTGATGAACTTGTTAGAAGTATTGAGGAGTTTTTAAATAGTTTTCATGAAAATGTGATTTTAGTGCTACATGGAAGAGTAGCTGAAATATCACTCCAGTAAAGATATAAATAATGCAAAATTATTCAAATATTTCCACAAAGTAAAATGATATTTTCTTATCATCAAATGGAAAGACCTTAATGTATCACACATTTTGTACTAGTTAGATTTAAAAAAGTCAGTGGTGAATCATTATTTACAAACTATTTTTATATATGCTGAAATACATTTTTGTATAATATATAGATGCATATAAAAATAAAGCTATATGTATTAAATGTTATGTATTATTACCCTTTACATGATATTCAATTATAGAATAAGTTCCAGATTGAGACTGAATTATTTTAGATCTCCATCAACTCAGAGATCGAATAATACTGACTTGCTCATAAAATCTGACAAAGTCTGACATGTATTCCACCCACACAAATTATTTTTGAAGATGTTAGTCTTATTCTCTCTAAAACTGCATGAGAAAATTGTTTTTCAACGTCTGACATTATGACCATCATCTTAAAACGGAACAACAGAAAAATGAACATTTTATTTCCACGGATGTTAAAAAGAGTTTAGATTTATTATGTTTATGAGAATGTAAATATTATCTAGGAAGTACACCCAGAATGCAACTGTGCATATAAACATGGGAAAACAAGATCTGAATTTATTTTCCATGTGGTAGCCTGGCTTCTGGAACTGTTCAACATCCAATATTGCAGCTACCTAAAAATCACTTACATAAAAATGTCAGGCCATCATTATGAACCACTTGTGTCACAGATTAATGACTGTAACAGAAAAGCTAGAATTTTAAAGGGAAGATAATGAAGCAAACATGATAGTTTGGAAAAGAGACAATACATCCCTGCAGAATTTCTCTGTAGCAACACAGAAACGAACGGATATGAACTTCCAAATATGATACAAAAACACCACAACGTCATGTTAATTTCTTAGCAGCTGGGTACAGATGGCTAAATGGCACACAGAAGCTGTATCTTTCATGGGGTGGAGGTTTCAGGACGCAACCTCCTTCTACATCAGTTCTTGTGGACTGTGACATGAGAGACCATTCACAGTAAAGTTTAGCTTCAATTATCTCTCAACAACATATTTTATTTATAGTAAAAGTTGCCACTGAAACTGGCACCTCTGACTGATTAATTCAGGAACAGATCAGGGAGATAAATGCAGATAAGACTCTGCTCTTCTCTTAATCAGCTGGCATCAAAATATAAAATACCAGCGAACTAAGTTAATACTTAGCCACACATGTTATCTGAAAAGGTACAGACTTCAGTCTTCCATGGTGTCAACTTGCATCCTTGACCACACAAAATTAACTTCCAAATACGAGTGTTTTTAATACAAATAAATTTCTCATATTAGAAAAATGTCACTTTTTTTCCTATTTCCTCTCCTCAAAGATTCTAATCAGAGTTGCATTACTTATAAACGGAAATTAATATTTTCTGTAATTTGGTATAGGAGAATGTTAAATATCAGCTTAAGTATTTTCTCATTATTAAAATGAATCAGTATTATATCATATATATGACAACTGTACATCACCAAGTCAATTCCTGACTAATTACTAAATTACATCTCTAGCTTGACATAAACACGGCAATCTCATACCTTTTCTTTATAGACTGAAGCTATTGCCCAGGCTGGACGGGGCTCTGAGCACCTGATGGAGCTGTAGTTCATTGCAGTAGAGCTGGACTAGATGGCCTTAAAGGGTCCCTTCCAACTCAAACAATTCTATGATACTATGACTGATCTATAGGCAGAAACTCTGATTCTCATTACTCTACTTAACTACACACTACGCTTTTAAAAATCTCCATTGATCCTCAATTACAGGATAAAAAAAAAAAGTGCTAGATAGTTTTAGGAGGACAATCTAATTTTGAAAAATGGAACCTAAAGTTTAGTATTGTATGAATCTGTGCCAGTCTCCAGAATCAGACAATTTGTTTCTCAGACCAACTTAATATAATAAAATGATCATTTATTTCAGAACTATAAAATATAGTATTGGAAACTGGCTGAACAACTTGTCAAAAACTTACAGGATCATGTATCAGCTGTTTGCAATGCGTAACGAGTCACAATTTATGAGTTACTTAGATAATGCACATTAATTTCTAAAGCCTTCAATGCAATTATGGATCAAGCACATGATTTAGATGCTGCTGCATGTATTATTTAAAATTATTTGGAGTAGACAAGTTTAAAAAATGTTACTTTATATTTAGATAGAATGAATGCAAAGAAAATCTTTGCAAATGTAGATTAATTCAATGGTGAATGGGATTTCATTAATAGTGGAGTAATTTACAGGGCTTTGCCATTAACTTAAGCAGAAAAGTTGTGCTTCATTATCCAAGTGCACTGAGTGAAAGAGCTAAGTGAGACTAGAGAAGAAAAGTTCATAAAACTGTAGCTGAGCCATGCACCTCTTCCAATTCAGCCAACGGGGTATCTGTACTTGACTTCCAGTGCAACAGTTTTGAGACATTAGCTCTAATTTTGCTGTTATATAATTTCTTGTATTTGTCTTAGAATTCCAATTTTCAAGAAGACATTTTTATTTCAAGAAAGAAATCTGGAAACAAATTGGTCTCATTTGCTAAAGACATTTTTTCTTAGATATGCTTTATTATTTCATTTTGTTTTGATTCGTTTTTGTATTATAAATTATTTCATTTATTCTTCCTCCTCAGATGCATATTTCTGTTAGGAGTGGTCATGTATACCACCTTCCTTCTCCTTTTGGCTATAAAAATGATTCGACACACAGACAAAAACAAAAAAACCTCAAGCACTATTGCTATACACCTTTGCTCATTTATACATCACTTTACAAAGAGAAAACAGAAAGAAACAGCTTTGAATAGCTGCACCTGTACAGACTTAGATGCAATCACACCAGAGGACCAACAAAGTATGAAATTGATTTAAGGTTGTTTATTGGAAAAATCCACTTTTGAAGCTGTATCCGCTTCTTGAATATTTGACAATATTTCTGCTTAAGTGAAGATTTTAGGGAAGTCTTAAAGAGAGGATAAAAAAATATTCTTACTTAATATGCAAAACCTACTTCTCAGTGGGAACCAGAGATGGAATACTAGACGGAAATAATTTTTAAGAAATTAAGAGTGTTTTATTTTTCTTTCTTTTTCTTCCTTGATATTGATTGTAAACCACCCTTTCCTCTGTCAGTCACAGAATCACACAGAATCAGAGAATCACCCGGGTTGGAAGGGACCTCAAGGATCATGTAGTTCCAACCCCCCTGCCTAGCAGGGCCGCCAAACATACACATTCAGATCAGGTTGCCCAGGACCCCGTCCAACCTGGCCTTAAACACGTCCAAGGACGGGGCATCCACAACCTCCCTGGGCAGCCCGTTCCAGGGCCTAACCACTCTCCTAGTAAAGAACTTCCCCCTAACATCCAACCTAAATCTTCCCTCCTTCAACTTAAAACCATTTCCCCTAGTCCTGCTGTTATCAGCCCTTTTGAAGAGTTTACTCCCCTCCTGGGTGTAGGTTCCCTTCAGGTATTGATAGGCTGCAATGAGGTCGCCCCGCAGCCTTCTCTTCTCCAGGCTGAACAAGCCCAACTCCCTCAGCCTGTCCTGACAGGGGAGGTGCTCCAGCCCCCTGATCATCTTAGTTGCCCTCCTCTGGACCCTTTCCAAAATCTTAATGTCTTTCTTGTACTGAGGGCTCCACACCTGGACACAGTACTCCAGATGGGGCCTCACAAGAGCCGAGTAGAGAGGGACAATCACCTCCCTGTCCCTGCTGGCCACCCCTCTCCTGATGGAGCCCAGGATCCCATTTGCCTTTCGAGCTGCCAGAGCGCACTGCTGGCTCATGTTAAGTCCCTCGTCCATCAGGACCCCCAGGTCCTTCTCTGCCGAGCTGCTCTCAAGGACCACTCCTCCCAGCCTGTACAGGTGCCTGGGGTTCTTCCGGCCCAAATGCAAAACCTTGCACTTTGCCGTGTTGAACCTCATCAGGTTCACCCGAGCCCAGCCCTCCAGCCTGTCGAGGTCCCTCTGAATGGCATCCCTTCCTTCCACCGTATCAACCGCACCACTCAGCTTGGTGTCGTCAGCAAACTTGCTGAGGGTGCACTCAATTCCCTCATCGATGTCATTAATAAAGATGTTAAAGAGCACCGGTCCCAAGACAGACCCTTGGGGGACACCACTTGTTACCGGCCTCCACCTGGACATAGAGCCATTGACCACCACCCTCTGTCTGCAGCCTTTCAACCAATTGCTTATCCATCGGGTCGTCCACCCATCAAATCCACTTCCCTCCAATTTGGAGATGAGGATGTGGTGGGGGACCATGTCAAAGGCCTTGCTCAGGTCCAGGTAAATGACATCGGTCGCCTTCCCTTCGTCCACCAATGCCGTCACTCCATCATAGAAGGCCACAAGATTAGTTAGGCATGACCTTCCTTTGGTGAAGCCATGCTGGCTGTCTCGGATCACATGCTCATTCTTTATGTGACCGAGCATGTTGTCCAGGAGGATCTGTTCCATGATCTTCCCAGGCACGGAGGTGAGACTCACCGGCCTGTAGTTCCCTGGGTCCTCCTTGCTCCCCTTCTTGCATATGGGAGTGACGTGACCCTTCCTCCAGTCATCCGGGACCTCACCTGACAGCCACGACTTCTCAAATATGATGGAGAGCGGCTCGGCAACCACCTCAGCCAGCTCCTTCAGGACCCTGGGATGCACGCCATCCAGCCCCATAGACTTGTATTCATTCAGTCTAAGGAGGCACTCTCGGACTTGCTCTGCCCTTACAGTGGGGAGGGATTTACCTCCTTGGTCCCCACATAGAGGTTTGGAGATGCAGGGCTCAGGGACGTGAAAAAGACTAGAATCCTGGCCACCAGTGAAGACCAAGGTGAAGAACTCATTCAGCACCTCAGCTTTCTCTTCATCTGTTGAAGCCAGTTCTCCTTTTAAATTTACCAAAGTAGGTACGCCCGTTTTGGCCTGTCTCTTCTGGCCAATGTACCTATAGAAGGTTTTCTTACTGTTTTTCACGTCCCTTGCCAAGTTCAGTTCTGCCTGTGCCTTGGCTTCCCTGATCCCACGTCTGCAAGTCCAGACGGCATCCCTGTACTCTTCCCAGGTGACACAGCCTTGTTTCCAGAGCTTGTACACCCCTTTCTTCGCCCTCAGTTCTCTCAGCAGGTCCTTGCTGAGCCATGCCGGTTTCCTACCTCGCCTGCCCACTTTCTTATTCAGAGGATTGGAGACCTCTTGTGCTTCCAGGAGGGCATCTTTGAAGAGCCGCCAGCTCTCCTCAACATCCTTGTCATTGAGGGCAGCGCGCCAGGGGATCCTGGCCAGCAATCCATTGAGTAGCTTGAAGTCTGCTCTTCTAACGTTCAGTGTCCTGATCCTGCTCTTTGCCAGGCCCACATCGCTTGAGATCACAAACTCAACCAGGGCGTGGTCGCTGGAGCCCAGGCAGCCTCCAACCTTGACGCCTTTGATGATCTCCTCGGCGTTGGTGAGCAGCAGGTCCAGCAACGCTTCACCTCTGGTCGGTCTGTCCAATACCTGAACCAGAAAGCTATCATCAATGGATTCCAAGAGCCTTCTGGAGCTCTTGCAGCTCGCCGTGTGGTTTTCCCAGCAGATGTCCGGATGGTTGAAGTCCCCCACCAGGACAAGAGCCCGTGAGCCAGACATCTCATGCATTTGGAGCAAGAAAGCTTCGTAAACCACCCTTTCCTCTGTCAGTCTAGGAGTCAGACTGGAACATGAAGTCTGACTTATGACAATGGCAGTGAAAAGCAACATAAATTTGTAAATTAAATGTGCATATTCTGGCTAACATGGTCTTTTCAGTCAAGCATTCTTTGTGCCTTTTTTTCTGTTTTTTTTCAGTGGAGAACCACTACAAATTTTACAACAATGATAAGACATTTTAAGTATGTAACATACTTATATGAATATGAAGGTAGCAAACAGCTGTCTCTCATAGTTATTTTGGGCAGAAAAAAGTAAAAGTATGTCATTATAAATACTATCTGGAAGCTAATAGAATAGTAAAATAAATTGATTTCCAAAGCTTTAGAAACAATGTAATTTTGAGTATGCTCTCAATCTCATTCCAGTGTGCACAATTTAATGTCATTTATGTATATAAGTGAAAAACATTTCCAAACTGTGAGCCTAAGGCAAACGTATATAGAAGAGTCACAGAAGTTGAAGGAGAAGGGTTGTTGAGTATAATGAAGAAACTACATTTTAAGAAGCAAATGAATCGAAGCAACCTGCTACCAACATAATTGCTTTAATGACCTCATAGCAAACATCAGCAGAACAGGTTTGTAATTTACCATGTCCTTCTTTCTGAACGTGCTCTCTAAAGTTTTGTGCCAAAGTCAAGACATCTACAAACACAATTTGCTTTAGATTGACTAGTTGTGATGAATGTCTTCCTTTACTACCCTTGACTAGAATTACTCCTCTTGCCAAGAAAGCATCAGAAATCCCAGTTTCACTTGTCATGTACAGGGATCAGTTGAGATAGATTGTTGTTATTTGTGGGTTTCCTTTTTTAATGAAACAGCTTTCAGAAATATTTAGGAAGATTTTGTAAGCAGAAAGTTCCCAATGTAAGTGTGAACAATTTCATAAGTTGGTCAATTAACATTTGTGGCAGAGGTATCTAATTACTTAAATCACCAGTTTATAACTGTAATCTCTTGTAAACTACCCTGCCAAGGATAGAATCATAGAATGGCCAAGACTAATCAAGACTAATTGGTAACCAATCTACCAAGACTTTCATTTTTTTCTCCTCATACTGAATAACTTAAAGAAATATATCTTAAAGCTATGTATTGTGTGACTAACTTAATGGATAACATTGCTGAATGAGAAAGGAAAGTAAATGGACTTGGGTTGACTTTTGCAGCATTAAATAAATGGCTGAACATCAATATCTGCTAGCAGAAAGAGAACAGATTTGTCAGAGAAAATACGTATTTTAAAAATAATCAGGGCATATATTAAGACTTTAGTCATTTTTTCCTTATGATTATTGTGTAACAATCAGAAATATCAGCAAAGAATAATTAGCAAAAAGTAGTCTAAACACACAGAAATGACCAGCAGACAAATCTTGTGGGTAATAACCAACTTTTCTGCACAAAGTTCTTCCTTGAAAACATTGTGTTTCAATCACTGAATGGCTTGGGTTGGAAGGGACCCTGAAACCCACTCAATTCTACCCTCCCTTCCATAGGCAAGGCTTCTACCCACCAGGGCCCCATTCAATGTGTCCTTGTACACCTCCAGGGATGGGGCATCCACAGCTTCTCTGGGCAGCCTATACCAGTGCCTAGCCACTCTCTGACTAAAGAGTTTCATCCTAATGCCTAGTCTACACCTACCATGATTTAGTTTAAAACTGTTTCTTATTCTCCTATCACTACATACCCTCTCAGTGTCACTCCCCAGCATTCCTGAAGGTGCCCTTTAGGTACTGGAAAGTTGCTCTAAGGTTTCCCTGGAGCCTTCTCTTCTCCAGGCTGAACAAGAGCAGTTCCCTCAGGCTTTCTTTTTGGAGAGGTGCTCCAGCTCCCTTATTATTTTTGTGGTTGAGAATCAAGATTTGGTATTTTTGCCTTGTGGTTTTCTTTCCAACTGTAAATGTTTAAAGCATACACACACTGAGATAAGTATGCATGTATATATATATAGTTTCACAGATTTGCATGACTATTCACTGCACAATACTGATTTTTTTTTAAATTATATATCTAATTGGAAAAGATAGTGCTGCTCAGAAATGTCTCAAAATAGAGACTGCGCATCTCATTTTTTAATTTATTAGTGATCTCCCTTACTGTCTTCATGCTGCATTCTCCATAGGACTTTATAGACTGTCTCTAGCCAGTAACCATTGTGCTAGTATTTTTCTTCAAATTTTTCACATAAACAGTACTGGAAAGCAGTATTTTGCACTGCTCTCATAACAGTACAGAGTTTGGTGAAAGTATCAGTACAGCTGTAGGTACAACAGGTCAACAGATGCCATACATTTCTCATTTACTGTAATCTATGAAAATGTCACGATATTTCTTATTTTATCAATTCACATGGCTTGTGCTCTGCTGGAGGCTGTTTTGAGACTGTTTCATAAGAGTCTTTTATGGGACTTGCTATCCCATATTGATAATTGGTTATTAGAAATGGCTGTTCTTTCAGTTTTCTACACCATCAACATAAATAGTATGGAAGATGGTATAAAGCGCTTTGCCAAGTCAATATATGAACAGAAACATTCTTGACTTTAAAGTTACAAAAGAGAATCACATCTATAGAGCTTAGAGACTAAAGAGGAAAAAAAGGAAAGCTGACTGTTGATTAAGGGTGAATGTCCGATGCTACTATTGGAAGCAATTTTGGAAGACTGAGCATGGCACTTCTAACCCCATCCTAATGAGCATCTTGAAACTTTATCATTATCAGCCAGAGGAATTAATCCTGAAAATTGTCCTGGTAGAAGTAAAGCTATTGAAATGCTTTCCTCATAGCTGGATGAGTCTCTATGAAGACTACACTCCTATTATGATGATACATGTTTACTCCTGGAAGAAGCACTGAAATCCTTCCGTGCACTGCTCAGTTCCCTCAGCTCTAAGAGAAAGATAAGAGGCTGCTGTTGCTACAGAAAATCCACACTGGGTTACAACTGCATCTCAAAAGTCACCTATACTAGAAGCCATTGGCCATAAGTTATTTGGAAACATGAATTAAATGGACGGTAATCACTTTCTGACATTGGCAAGACTTTACCATCAGTTTAGAAAACATCACCTAAAATATATCTGCCAATGGATATAAGATAATATGAATTAAATAAAGGAATGGTGCCCAGATTTCCAGTTTCAGAATCTGCCGTAACACTTCAGCTAGGCACAGGCTCTCTGCATCAGACAAGCACGGCATAACTAGACAGGCTTCTAGCACAGTGACAATGTGTAAGCCCAGGCAGAAGGAAGTCTCACATGTCAGTTTGTCCACCAGTAGCAGGTCTTTGATATCGTGGAGGCCAGAGTCACTCAGGAACTGCAGGACTGAGACAGGATAAAATGAGCTTTTTTGGGCAGAAGGAACACTTCTCCAGTGGCAACTTTCTGCCAAGGCAGGAAAGACATGCAGAAGAAACCCACAAATTGAATGATGCTTGCAAAATGTCCCATGGCTAGAATGTGATTTTAGGGGAGGTCACTGCTTGTAGCACTCATAAAAAAGATGAGTAGAGGACTGCAGGCACAGAGTTCCACAGGAGGGACACGACGAGGCCAAGATAGAGATCAGACAGTGAGAAGAATACTCAGAGGCACTCTAGTTACAGAGCGCTACTCCTCAGTTGTGCCACTGAAAACGCTAGTCATACTGTCTCTACATACATAACCAGGCACTCAGGATGTGTCTCACAACTCCACTCCTCCAAACAGTAACTTTAAAAAAAACCACTGCACTCAAGTAAAAGAACATACAAATGCTTACTGAGTGAATGCATATGTTGATTATTATTTGGAAATAGGAACTATTGCTTTAAGTTCTGTTTTGCTTAATTATTCATTATTTACTACCAAAATTATGCATAAAAACCTCAAGTACTTCCGAGTTTTCCTTATGTAATGCAGACTCCAAGGTGTGGTAAGAAAGTTATGCAGTGAGGTGTCCCTTCCTTCCATTAGTTGTAAGAAAAAATAAATTACAATTCAGCATATAATTCTGAACCTCGTTACACAGTGATTTAAAGTCTACTGAGTACAATTACTTCATGCTCAGCATACTTATTCCTGTATAATACTTTATCACCCCCACAAATAAAGGCATCATAGCACTCTGCAGGACAACAGTAGTTGATGAGGATTTTTTGTATGTTTTACCCTTCGGCTGTTCACAAATTACTTTCAGAGTTAATATGAACTTCACTTCATAGTAATATTCTTCCTCGAACAGGGACTTAAGTGCAGAATCTTGTTCTATCTGTTCATATATGAATTGAAAGTATGGATTATTCTCATTTCTTACAACATTTAGAAACAATACTATACAAGATTAACACACATCTCTTCTTCGCTCATCTCTCCACCTGCAACATCTAACCTTTCCAACACAGCCTTATCCTGTCTTTGTTTGCTACACTTGCTGGACAAGACAGCATGTTCTGTGGTTGTATACCAACTATATTCTTTCTTTCTTGACTGAATAGTCAATAGACAGGCTAGGTGGTCAGTCGGCTGGCCTAACGCAATTGCGCTTTGCTTTTTAACTTAAAGCTCTAACCTACAACTTGGGGAACATAAAATCCAAGGGCACTTTTCACACTTCCATAATGTATCTTCAGTATGTCCAATAGACAATATGACTGCATAAACATTGTTTCCTTATGAAAGTCAGAAAAATAAGGCTACTGGATTTTTTGCACAAAAGTAATAAGCAAACAAGTTGCGAATGGCAACAAATTGATTTTATACAGCTTACAGTAGTGTCAATAAGTTTTTTTCTAGTATTCAATCAGATCTGGAAATGCTTTGCTCTTCAAACCATGAAGTGGTTTGCAGGATGCAGTCTGCAAAACCTTTTCAAAATTAGTATTACTTTCATTCAGTTTGCCTCTTGTCACTGTTAGAGCTGAGCAGCGTACTCAATCTTGTCGATGGTGGTGATTCCATGTAGAGGCAGTTAAGATTTTAATATTAGCTCCTAGAGATGAGTCTTAATCACTTTTTAATTAGTTCACTTCTCCTGTCAGCAAATATTCTCCCTCTGATGCTCTCAAACTGTTCTCACTAACTGTGTTATAATACAGCTCTTCAGTTTCTGTGTATGCCCATGGTATGTACACTTCATTGCATTAATCCTGCATTAATAGTAGAATCCTCTCTAAAAAGCGAGAAGAAAACCCAAAACAACAAACTGTTTTGTATGTTTAAAGAAGACTATAATTTCAAATCAAGTGTCAAAAAATGTAAAGAAAAAATAAAGGGGGGGGGGAGGGGGGGGCCACAAGGGGGAAGTAAATCCAATATGCTCAAATAAAATAAAATGCCACCTCCTCAGCTAACGTCAATTATTGCACCTAACAAAATGATTTGGATTTAGAACAGCTAAGATATTGTTCCACATTCTTGAAAAAGATGCAACAATCGAAGAAAACAATTTGTATTTAATAGAGATTAAGCACTATGTAATGTGTATAGTAAAAAATATCAAAATATTGTGTATGAAAAAACTACATACAAAAAGAAGACATGAACAGAAGATAAACATGTTGTCTAAGTGTAAGTTATTATAAATATAGATTTTTTTGAAATTAGACACATTAAAAAGGAAAAATTGTCTCAAATTTGGACTTTTGGTAATGCAGTCCTTGCCCACATTAGGATGTTTCTGACCTGTTATCAACTTCCTATCTTTAACCTTGGATCTTTTGCTTATATGAACATGTACATGATTTTACAGTATCTGCCAATAAGTAGTGCCCATTTCAGGAGGATGATTAAAGTTAGAAGGAAATACTGTAACAGTGAGATTACTGCTTGGTGGTACATCTGGAAAATATTTTCAATATAAAGGCCTGTAATTCTGGTAAATATGGCAAGAATAAAATTCTAAGTTGTTTACTATTTCTGGCTTCCAATAGAAATCAAAAAGGTCATAAATCCTTTTATCACAGAACATTAGCATGATTTACATTAGCATGATTTACAAACATTAATAAAAGCTCTGCAATGAAGCTTTAGATATAGAATTTTGTTTCCTTAGGTCAGATACTCTAGCTTTCTCCATACTACCACTTCTTTTTCATGACGAAACTAAACTCACAAAAAATGTTTATTCATGTCCTCTCATTTTCCATAAACCAAACCTCCATTAATTTTCTTCCAAAATTTCTTTCATATGACAGTATCTTGCTCTCTTTTCCTTCTACATACATACTTACCAGTTTTATGATTTTACACAAGTTTCTAAGCCTACTAAAATTACTTTTTCTTTTAACTACATTTTATAGATGCCTCCATTTCATTTTTAACAATGCTTCCTCTTGCAAAGCTATCTTTTTATATCCAAATAAACCAACTGATATTCTGGAAATCTAGTCTTAAATTCTCTGAAGCCCTTTCAACAGCTTTTTTTTTGCAACGTAAGAATTATTGTAGGGCATGCAAGCAGCCTACACTCTAGCATTTACTATCAGTGCGTCACAAATTATCAAAACATTGGTCTTATTCCTGTTTTGAGTACACTGCAGTCAAAATCTATATCACTAAACCAGAAACAGACATCAGCAAAAAGCCTACTGCTTAAATACAATTCACAGTGCGTGTTCAGATAGCTGTGAGCCACTTTAAAAATAAGCTGTATCTCTGGTGACCTCCACCTGTGCGTGCTAAGTGACTTGAGTTTAGTATCATGTAACAACACTTCCAAAAATAAGTGTATATACAGGGGGAGTTTCTGGCATGACATTTTTTATCTAATAAAAAAGGAAATAAAGTTTCATAATGTGATGCGTAGCCTAAGAGCTTAAGACAATTCTCATTGCCAGGCGCGTATCATTAAGCACCTTATATAATCAGCTGTTCTGTTACTATCATCACATTAAGGGTGAGTGAGTAGTTTTCATGGCTTTCCCAATCCATTTTCAAGAGTATTATTAGAGTTACCATCATTGTGATCATCATCATCATCATCACAGCAAGCTGTTAATTTTGGTATGCCCAAAGGCAAATAAGTCATTACTTACTCATCAACAAAACTACTTGCTCCAGATACAAAGGTAGGCAGATTTTTGCTAGGCTGATCGATCAATTAAAGAACCCAAGGCCTTCCTACAAAACAGTATTCTTCTCAACATCAGCAGTTTCTGTAAATACTTTTGTATTTCCAAAGGCCTGCTGCCACTCCAAACCCTCATTTGGCCAATTCAGTTCCTGTCCTACATTTAACACTTCAGCTACAGTTGCAATGTTATTGCACAGCAGGTAAAAAATATTTCTGGAACAAATGTCAGCAAGAGATAATTCTGAAATAACCTTCTGATCTATAGTAGCACAAGCCAGAAGATAACACTGCCATATAGGCTGCTTTGTCGGTAACCTGACACTGCTTTTGCTGGCATAGAAATTGTTTCTATAGATGGAAGGGGAAATAGTTGTAGAAATTCACTATAGAACTCCTTTTATTTCACAAATTTCTCATAAAGAACTGCCTTCAACATGAATTTGAATTGAAATGGAGGGGGAGGGAAGCTCAGAAACAATAAATACAAAAGGAACAATTAAAGGAAGACAAAATCTTTTAGATTACCTCATCTAAGAAAATGGCTCATACGGATGTTGGAGTATCTTACAGTGAAGCACACTGTACTCATACTAAGAAACATGGATACTAAAGGAAACCAGTTTGCTTTTATTTTACCTATAAATTGTAAATTGATGGATAAAGTGGTGCTTTAGTTTTTCAAAACCAAAATCCTATGGAAAGACTTCGAAAAGCATCAGACACAGACTCCAGTTGTGACAAACCACTAGTAGATTCAGGTAGTTAAAGCATGCACTCAATTTATACAGAAAGATGTTTTAAACAAAAAGATATGATTTCATGCCCTGTGTAATAGGCTCAATGGCCAAAACTAACAAAAACACTTAGTGCCCTCATCAGCAGCAACTGAAAGCTGTCACACATAAAAGCACGTTGCAACCTGCAAAGCATCAAACTCCCTGACCTAGATTTCGAAAAATCTAAATGATACCCCCAGTATATGCAGGGATGACAGGGTCAAAGTAGCAGACATGCAGTACAGTGACTTACCATCTTGGTCTGTGGTAACTGTGATAGCTGTGAACTGCTTGGGAGAGAAACTCAACTCCGAGACGCCATTCGTGGCCTCGATTTCAAAGGTGTAGTTCACATGTGACACGAAGTCCAGCACCGTCACAGAGGAGTTGATGAGACCTGTGTGCCTGGGAATGAAGCGGATTCCTCCCCCACATATTTCACACTGGCTGGCATCTGACCCACATTTCTTACAGATGACACTGTAAGTGAGATCTTTTCTTCCTCCGGTATCACTTGGTGGGCTCCATTCCAACATGAGAGCTGTTTCGTTAATGTTAAAAATCACATTTCTGGGAGCAGAAGGTGGCCCTGGAAAGAAGGTAAAGAAAGACTGCTAAGTGACAACTGCCCATTGGGGGGGCGGGGGGGAGGAGATACATAAATAATTATATTAATGTTAAGGCAATTATTTACAAACAGGCATTAAAACACTGATGACTGAATAGTGAATTAAAAGAAAAATTTTAGAAATTGTCTAGACAATTAAATTCCTTGAATATTAACCAGAAAGAATAAATAGGCAACATTATAAGAAGTTGAAAAATCTAAATGAGTTAGAATTTATTTCAGAAATAATTTAGGGCAACATATAAATTAGTTGGGAACGTCCAAGTTAGGCTTGGTAACACAAATTTGCACAAAATATCAACTGATCTTGTAGGGTACTGATGTTGAGCTTTAACCACAAAAATTACTTCCTTATTCTACGTTTAGCAAAGTAGGCTTTTCTGATACTTACGCTCTTTGATGTTTTATAAGAGTTAAAATGAGTAAGCAAATAAATAAATAACAGCTTCCGAATAAGTACAAGAACTAAAATTGTTTGTATTAATCCTGCAGTCAGATTTTCTTTTTTTCCCCCTATCATTTCCTGCTATTATCCTCTGGGATTTCTTTGCTGTTATTCATTAATGGAGGTAGGTGGTCACAGGTTAAGAGCATTAGACACAAAAGACAGACACACGGTTTTCAAAGGACACACAGTTTTCAAAGACAGTTTCTAAACATCCGTAAAACTTACACACAGGACAAAACTCAAGGCTTTATGCTACAGGTTTGGATGTAAGACAAATGTGGTAAACCCAACTGGTGATTTCTGTATTTTTGTTGACTTCAATGAGCGTTACATTTTCAGATCTCAAGATTAAGTCAGAGTGCACGAGGACAGTTCAGTCAATTGTTAGTAGAGCTTTCAAAATTTTAAACTTGCTTTACAGATGTTCATGATTTACACAACCTGCCATTAAGACATAGCTATGAGACACTGGTTAAACTTTGAGTGAGCTTTTCATTATTCCAAGGACTCTAAAGCAGCCTGAAGGACTGTACAAAACATTTGAAAATGATCTCAGCTCATTGTTGTAGATTTCACTCCAGAAATTGAGCAGTGAAGTCAGTCCACTCTGAGAAAGTCAGATAAATGAAATATCGTAACTATCTTTTATAGAAATTTAAGACAATCAGAGAAGAACTAAATAACCAAACTAACAACCCCCCCCAAATAATTAATCAACACATTTATAAGTTCCAATTCAACAATCTGTAGCATGAGGACAAGGCCTATGCCCAAAGGATAGTCAGGTAAATCATAACTTTGCATTAGGAAGGAAAACAAAATTACTAAAGCTCCTCATGCTATTCCACATATAAATTTGGATTCAAAATCTCAGTTAAAAAAATATAATCAAGTTAGATCACTTTTTCCTAGTTATTCAATTCAAATTTTTAAATCTTATTTTTTCTTAATATTTGCATTATTTTAAGCTACTTTTTTTGGCTGAGCAAAGATGCTGTGATTTAGAAAATCAAGCTTATGAGTAGCTCGTAAATATGCACCTATAACTGAACTAAACTTATTTACTCAATTTCTTATTTCTTGAAGATGACCTAGACTACAAAAACAGACCATACCTTAATTGAAAACATTACTTCATCTTATATTTTAGCAGAATACTGTACAATGGTAAAGATCTATACAATTATACCTACGTTTTGCAGAGAGAATTACTTCTAACTTGAAAGAAGGAAAGAGGCAATAATAGTTGCAGAACAAAATGTCACTGTTCATCAAAATTTATAATTTTAAAGTGATGTTATCTGTTTATTTATGCAGCATAAGAATAAAAGCTGGAATGCTTATAAAAGGAAAAACTGTTTATATGACATGGGAGGAATGATGTGAACTAAAAAATGCTGGGGTTTTCTGTGAATTGTAGTTGAACATTTGAGTTGCTTTTTGACTTCTGATACTTTTGTAATACTAAACAGCAGGAACTATGGTTTTATTAGAATGATTTTTGCCCTAAGGTTAATGAAGAGTTAGGTATTAGATTTCAAGCATTTGATCATTAAAGTACTTGGAGGTACTATATTACTTTTTTTTTTTTCAGTGGATAAGAAGATTTAAAATATTTTGAATTATGTATTCATTTTTATATTTACCTGCGTAAAGTTTATGGTAGGGCAAAAGTAAAGAGCAGTTATTATTCATGGTAGAGAGGAAATATTTGCTGAATGTTATGTGCCTCATTTGTGCTGAAGATGAATATTTCTGGAACCTGACAGATGAAAATTATTTTTGTAGTTTGCAGTTTTTATGTTCACAAATCATTTCGACTATTTCTTTCCTGGCCTCTGGCTGTGATAAATCTAATAGTGAAATACGAAATAACGTAATATGGAAGTATTTATAAATGTAACTTGTTAACAATGACTATTTACATTGATGCTTCATTTTTCCACTGATGCGGACAGCAGAGGCAAGGTACAGCCTTGAAGATGCTGATGTAGTAAACAAGCCTCTACAATCTGAGAGTGTCTCAGATTTAAAACCTTAACTTCCTGTAAAATTACAATGACATTGGCAGTTGAAGCTACTCTGGAAAACAGTTCTTTGACTGGAATAAACTAAAACCAGAATGGATGAATTCAGCTTCAGTTCTTAGTATTTATGTGTAGAAGAGAGGATAATTATGTTTCCTCTAAATACATTGCTATAATTAAATAATGACTGGTCTTAACAAGTTCTCGTTGTTAAAATCAATGAGGAGTGTTAGGAATATGGAGGATGAGCCCAATCACATCCCTGTGTTCGCATGACTTTAAGCTGATCTGTAACCCCCATGAAACAATTGATAATACTCATGCACTTAAAATTAAGCATGTGTGTCATCACTCACAGGACTGGAGCCGGTGTTTTGAAACTAGTTTAAATTTTACCTTACATAAACAACAGATATGACAATGGGTCATCACAGCTCAGGTTTTATATGTTACTTCAGAGGCTCCAGCAGGCCAAAACATATGATTTAATGTGTATCTGGGCACCAGGAAACATTTTTTTTTCCTTTAAAAAAAAAATTAATTTGTTTGATTTGTAGTTCTATGTACATGTAAGGTAAAATTCCTAATTTTCTATGAATATGCTATATTCATGATTTGGGATTTAATTCTCAATTATAATAGGAAACATGAATTATTGTATATTCACAATTCAATGAAATAGGAGAACATAATCAATTACATTAGGGATGTCTGAAAGTAATGGCTGTCCGTCTGAAAAAAAACTTCACCCTTCATACTGAAAGCCCCTCATGCCAATTTGCATGATGATTAAATAGCTTTTTAATTGCTGTTAAATTATGCCAGTTAAACTGTGATTTCATGCAAATATTAAGCTGTAATGACATGCAGTGAATCATTTACTAAGATTTAGAACTTGGAACAAAGAGAAACAATTAATTCTAGCCCTCAGATTCAGCTAAATTATGTGTCATTGGGCTTTTATGAATGTGGCCTGATTGCTTTGTTATCATTTATAAATTATACAAAGATTATTCAACACATCAAAAATCTTGGCAGCAATAACCCTTCTGCAGACGTCTATGGGCAAAACTCTTGGGGATTTCCTTACACTGATTTTTAAGGAAATCAAGTATACTGGTGAAAATGATGGATCCTTTTCTCAACAGCAAAATTTGTGACTTAAGATTTTATGTAGAAGAGTAAGACACTTCAGATGGTTGAGCACTGGAAAAAAAGGCAGCTCTTCTGCTTTTTGGATAAAAACAGCCTGGGTGTGAACAATGTCATTTACAAATTATAATGAAAAAAACTATCTCTACACTCTCTGTGGAGCAGACTGGAACTGATTTATTATGGAGAAGAGGACTCACTCCAAAAGCTACAGAGCTGAGTTTATGCCTCATGCAGTGATTTGTACCTCATTTAACTTCTTTGTGCATCCTCTCCTTCCATGAAGGTGAAGTGCATTTTGCCCTTCGTGGAAGGAGGGAGGAGCAGTCAAAATGCTGCAGAAGTCTAGTGAAGGCAATGTAGTATTTAAACACTGGGCAATGACAGTCTGGAAAATACTTTCTGCTTTTTCAAGTGAGAACTGCTCATTACCAACTACTAAACTCTAATAATTGGGTGTTACTTGACTACTAAATTCACAGTGAATGTGGCTGAAATTAATCACCTCCTTAGAATACCCAGAATCAGCATCTAGCTGTGTCCCCTGTGCTCATAGTAGCTTTCTTATATATACACATATATGCAATATAGATGAGTATTGCCACTTGGTTTGGAATGCTGTATGACACTTTTGCCTTTTCAGAATTACTTATTTCTTTCTCAGTGAGGCAGGAAGGAAGAATTTCCACATGATAGGAACTGGTGACTGCAAAGGAATATTCTAAGTCTGAGCATAATCATAAATTGCACCCAAATATATGCATATAAATAACAATAGCAGCAGTAGAGTCAAAGGCTTCAAGCATGTTGCTTGATTTTACTGCTGGAAAACAGAGGTGGACCTTAAGGAGCTTCAGTATAGAGGATACGGTTTGTAGCAGTGGTTACTGAACAGAACATAAGCACTACTGCTGCAAAATTGTTTAATTAATATGAAACAATATGTCTTAATATGTCTCTTAATATGAAAAGAGACATATTCAGACCCAGAGACCCAACATAAATTTGCCTGTCTCTGACCTTGAAAAGATGGATCAATCTATCCAATTACATTATAGTAGAAAATGTTAGAGTTTATGTACACAGTAATCAGATGGAGAATTAGGTAATGCTGCTATTTGTTGCTCACTGTATGTACAGAGAGATCAGTGATAGAGTACATTCACATATGGCAAAGAAATACAATAAGGATAAAGAACAGTAGCAAGAGATTGATAAAAAATGTCAATCAAGTGGAAAAAGGCTAGGAGAAAGTAATTAACAATACATCCTAATGTCACTTTCTTTTTCCCTTCTATTATGCTTTTCTACAAAGTACATGCTCCTATAAAATACTGTACAATTTAGGAAAAACATACAATATGCACTTGTGCAGAATTAATAATACTAGATTCGAAGCTGAGCTTAAAAAAAATGGATGCCTGAAGCTAGGCTCTTAAATGCATGGCGTCTTAAATCAAGGCCATTAATCTCCATACTGCTGCTTATGCAAGTTTTTCAGTACCAAGGAAAAAATACTGGAGTGAGAAATAATGTCTAATCCCACAAAGGAATGCGAAGAAAGAAAGAAAAAATCTGGGCACCTGATCTAGTGGGTGGCAACCTTGCACACGGCAGTGCATTGAAACTGGGTGCTCTCTAAGGTCCCTTTCAACCCAAGCCCTCTATGTGAGTCTATAATGCTGTGATCTACCTATTTTAGCCATCTTGCTTTGCAGGATCTAGGGAGCAAATAAAAAAGGCATGAATGTAGTTGGTTTAAAATATTTCAAGATGAAGGGGTTTTTAAAGTGAATTCACTATTAATTCTGTGTTTGATTCAAGAATGACTCTTGATTAAAAAGTCAGAAGAAAAATGTGACTAATACGTCAGAACACAAATTTGCAGGTTGACATAAAAAATGTAGATTTGGTCCAAGAATAGTTATGTACAAAATTCATTTTCTTACTGTACAGCCCTTTCTCTTTATGAATTTTAGGTGGCTTATTTTTTCCTAACTTTTCATCTCCTCTTATTAGAGCAAAGCATGACAGTTTGGAAGAAACAAGCTAAATTCTAACCTGTCTCATACATCACTAGTATCTTTGTTTATTAAATTTAAATTAGTCACATCTGTACAGATCCTCCAAAAGCAGTGAGGTTGCATTTATGACAAACAATTTTAATAACTGAGAGCATAATTTGAAAGCAGTGGGGCTAAATATACCACTTAGGGAATAATTTGGTCTGCAGATTCTTCATTACTGATGATGTGAAAGAAGATAAGAGCACAGTCTGCCTGTCAGAAGCTTAGTCATTTGCAGAGCTGACAATTAGTGAAATAATCATCATTGTAGGTATAAGATGAATATATCTGCTGTTACATTCAATGAAGCACTGACACCTTGCAATCTAGGCTGAATAAGAGGTAATGCATGGTGGCACTGAACAAGGAACAAGGCAAAAACTAGAATGTGGTTCACTGTCTCCCTTACTATTTCTTCAAGGCTGAAGTGAGATGAGATGTTGTGGTTGTTTTCTTCTTTTCCTCAGTTCACTTGGTTGCTTTGCCTGATGTCCTCAGAAAAACAAAGTGGTCTGGCAAAAAGTCTTTACTGACAGTTTTCAACCAAAGCAGCTCTCTGCAGTTTTTTATAGTGTGAGGAAGAGGGATTCAGGGTGCTGTAAGTACCCACTCCCTTGATGCCACATGGATCACACACACCTCACAAACCTTACCAACAGTAGTGAGTAGCAGGGTTTAAAACCGAGCCCTGAAAGACAATGAGGGAAACCTTTTGCCACGCATGAGTAATTTTTCAGAGAACTGTCCTTTGTAAATGAAAAATCAATGACATAAACAATATGGATTCAGATGTACATAATGCATGAGTGAAACCATTGTCTTAAGCATGAAACTGTCAAGGGTGCCTGGATTGTGTGTTAGTTCTGTGGGTAAGTTTTCAAGGCCTGTGCTCAGGGCACTCATTTGACTGGAATTATATGTAAGCCCATCTTCCTGTGGGAAGTCTGGATAAACAGAGTTTTTCCCCCTCGCATATTCTGTGAAAAATGACAGGCCTATGTGCTTTGCTCCAGAGTGGTCTGACAGCAGATTGTGCTACTTGGGTTGAAGTCCTTATTTGAACCTTATGTGTCATGACATTATGTCTCTTCAGCAGCTGGAGACTGGGACTTACCCTTCACCTCTGAATGCTCTATGGTTAGATTAGACAACTTCCTGATAAGCTCCATGGATCTGTGAAATGTCATTTTTGATGAAGATCACTCCCATTCAGTAGACAGACAAGGCTTAGTCTGTGTAATGATCTTAGGAGTATGGAATGCCTAGAACTTCATGAATCCAAATTGTATGGTATATTCCCAATTTACCCAGAACAGTGCCATATGGTGACACTACCGTTAGCATGGGAAAAGGTTTGACTCTACTGCTGTCAGCTCAGTTACTTTTACATGATCAGACACACCAAAAAATTGACTGTGCACTGCTAGTTATTGCAACAGTACTCTTATTTATTTATTTTTTTTAATCTGAGGAGACAGGAGTTTATGCCATATCAGTTTTTTGTTGTTGTTTATAAGCATCCTCAGTTTTTTGGATGTTGCACATATTTTCATGTCTTCAAAATATATACTGATAATTAAAATTCAACATTGCAATCTCTATGACAGTGATTACAAACCTTATATTACTTGTCAGAACTACAAGTTAATAAATCGTTGAAGTACAAAACATGTCAGTATTTTCAGGGATACCAGTACTAAATAAAATTCTGCTGTTCAAAATTTGATTTTAAAAATCTCTATTGGTAATTTTTAGCAGGATTCTTCATAAAATGTGCCATTGTTTTTTTAAATACAAAAATGATGCATGCAAGAGAATTGCAGAGACTGGTACTGATCAGACTTACGGGTACATGCCATAGTTGGTGGATCTTTCTCAGCTCTGAAGTAACCTTTTTCACACTGACATACTGAAGTTGCTTCAACATAGGTTGAACTGTGTGGAGGGCACTTGGAGCACTTTACATTTCCAGCAAATGCTTTATAGAATCCAGGCCTGCAAGCTGCAAAACAAGAAAATAATGTCATTAATAGCAGCAAGATTTGGCCATAGGTAAAATCTGCTTCATGCAGTTATAACGCGTTCTCTTTCAACCTAGATACATATTATTCTCACCAGTTTAAAGTTTTTGTTTTGGTCTACAGACAACAACAAAAAAATGCTTTTCTTGGTATCTGATGTGAAAACATTGAAAGAGACAGCTTCCTAATATATTGACAGCCCTTGCTGCTGCTTGAAGTTGTCACCTAGAAAACTTCACTAATATCAGTAAACACAAGCACACTGTCTATGATCTATGTCTGTTCTGTATATTAATAAATAGAAAGAATGGGATACTTTCTCATCCGTCAATTCTATTTATATGGCTTCCTTATTGAAGTAATGGAGATTCGTAAGGCTCAAGATGCTTGTCCTCACAATGCCTTGATGACAAGGATGACACCCCTGTTCTTACAGGTAGGTCTGACCTGTCCACAGTCCCCTGAGATGGCACTTACAGAAGGGTCATATTAGATGGGTCCTTTGCACCTTATTGGAATAAAGGCTGTGCGGTGTTGCTTCAACAATCTTTGGAGACTAGGAAAGAGGTGCCAATAAATCCATCACAAAACTACAGCAAGCCTCAGGCTACTCTTTACCGTGTTAACAAACAACTGGGATAGCAGCTGCCCTGGGGACAGATATTGCAATGATCAGAGCCCACTGCCCACCCAGCTGGAGATGGAGTCCCAGAAGTTGTTGGTGACAGCAAAACTTTAGATGCCCATCCGTTGGCCTTTAAAGCAGAAACAACTAGTTAAATTTTCATAAAAGTGCCTGGTTAGCATTCTGAAATATTATTTTTAAACTGTCCTCAGAAATTGTCACACACGTTTAAACAGATTTCTTCCTTTCTTCTTCCAGCTACCAAGTTTAAACACACACCAGTATATTCTGCAGTTACTGTCTTTTGATTCCCGTCAACAAACAGAACAAAAACAAATTGAAGAGCAATTCTAGCATGTACAGACAGCACAGGCTCAAATTCCTCCTGATTTTCATCAGTACAATGAAAGTTCTTGCTATAATTATTACTTTTAAGACCCATGTGGAGTTTTCTTGTTTCGACATATTCAGGACTGTTTCCTTTATACTGCGTTACAGGAACTAGGCTGCATTTCCTTCTCTTGCAATATGGCAATAACGCTCTATAAATAAACACCAGGAATTATGAATTTTACAGATAAACTATCAATTCAAAGTAGGTTTGTCATTAAAAGGTACTAACTTTAAGATAACATATGCACAGATTAGTTTTGCTTCTGATTCCAAAGCACCTGTTTGATACCAAAGTGGTTTCATTAAGTGTCTGGGGGACAAGGAGTGAGAGGAGCTGAAAAAAAGTAACTGCTGATTCCTTACCAGAATCCAAAGCCAATTTTTCAAATGTAAGCATAAGAGCTTAATTATGACTCAACTATTTCAGCAGTTCTTCCAGAGAGTTCTTCTGACTATGCTGAATGGATGTGAAGAAGGAATTCTGCCCTGCTGTCATTAAAGAAAAAAAATAAAAGTATTTCTGGTGCTACAGATAAGAAAGGTGGGAACAGCAGGGATTTTCCCTTTAAATAGCTGCTGGTCTGATACCTGTGTGATTACAGTCAGTGGCAATTTTCCAATGATTGGAACGACAGTGGGTTTGGTGTAAGGAAGACAGCAGTATTGGTGATGCTGACTCTTCCTACCTTGCTGGAAGGAAGTAAGAGACGAAGTAAAGTAGAATGTGGGAAGGGTGGCATGAATGCTTGCGCCTGTTTTTCTCATGCCCAAACCCTAACATGCCTTATCTGAAGATGAATACTGTTTTAATAGCTACCTTTCATATGTGTGTTGCCACACAAAGAAGTCTGTGATTAAAGAGTTGGCAATTCAAGGTTATCTTTGCAGTCAAATGAATACTTTTTAAAATTCTTATCACTTCCAAAATCTTTTCTATCAGACATTAAATAACTCAATCTTCCCTTCCATTCCTCAAATAATAAAACACTTTGGACCGAAAGAAACACAGCTTCCCCTTTCAAGATAAGTTTGAACTTTAAGCTTTTCACTAATACAAAATTCAAAGAGAAAATTACTACCAATTTAAAAATGCAATTGTTTTATTCTTAAATGGTTTTCTGGAGTGTATTTAAAGTTTCAATACAGTTTGATTTGTTTTTGTCTTAAAAGAAAGCATGTATACACTCATGAAAATGCCAGGGTAAAAAATGGGTGAATATGTAGATCCTTTACTTTCTTTTGAAGCCAACCCAAATACATGCACCATCATGTCAAATGTATCCCATACATTCCAAAAAGAAGACAGCAGGGCATCTTTCATATGGTTATGCTTATGAAGCTGTTGAGAACCCTCCCCACATCCAAATGTAGAATAAGACAATCACAATTACTGCATACTTTCAAATAAAATCCAGCCTTTCCTAAACAAGTTGAAAAACTCTTGCATATTCACAAGCCTGGGAGAACTCATCTCTTGGTGTAACTCAATGCTCACTGTCAACATTCAAGGTGAAACAAAACAGTCTATTAAGATCACTGAATATGCAGCACAGGACTGAAATACCAGCACTTCAGCTGCCATACACAGCTTAGACTCTGCCAGCAAATATTATGCTTCAATGGCAGAATTTCAACTTTAACAAGATGTAATTGTTTATAATTTTCCATGGAAAACTTGTAAAAATTAGATTTACTATCAAAGTTTTTAAAAGTTTATTTAACAGAAAACATGTACAATGCCACATTTTAAGGACTATGATTTCTTTTGACTTGTTATGAATTAGATTTTGGCAGGTTGTTTTATGGCCTGCTACTAAACAGGCACAAGCTGAGTATATCTTAACACAACTCATGGTCTGTAAATCCTGGTCCTCTCATGAAGAAAAGAAGATTCTCTCTAATTCTTTGGCATATTTTAGCAAGACTGACTATGGTTTGGCCTCTTTCATGGGGCTTAAGGCTCTGTAAGACCACTTCCAGCTCAAAGCAATTCCAATCAACACTTAGAGGAAAACTGTACAAATAAGTCAATGGTATTTGTGTTCCATTTCCAATTTGTACAGAACATTTTGCAAAACTGGAGTCTGTAAATTATCTGCTATGAGATAACAGACTGCATCACTGCTACTCACTGTGATATCAAACCATATACAGTGCTTGAGGCATTCAACTCCAGAGTCCTAAAATCACATGGTATCTAAAATAAGGATAAAGATATGACTCCCTAAAGAGCATAATCAACACAACTACCTACATGCTCAATGTTAACCGAACTCCTTTATGAAGCAGGATTTTAGCTTTTGCCCAGCTTCCTATCATTTCTATTTTTTGTTCTTCAGAACTCACACAGTGCACAAAGTGCATGATGGGCAAATCAGAAACTCAGAGACTTAATTATTAATACGTTATGGTTTTGTATTTGGAAAGGGATAAAAAAGCCATCTTCTCCATGCAAAATGACAGCCTATGTAAAATACATTACATGTAAGTTGAAAGTTTGTACTAGATGCATATGTATGCAGGAAATTTTGTTTTCTATGTGCACTCTCAAAGGTTTTATCACAGCATCTCCCTCACTCAGCTAATAGCTAAGTAGATCATTTGCAGATATTATTTGTGCATCGATGACTATCCCTCCTCCCCGCAAAAAGTTTGTTTTTGTGTTTGTTACCACACAGCATTGTTTTTCCTAACCTCTAAATCACTGAGAGGCATTTTATTTTCCCTAACTTTATCTAACAGAAGTGACTTTCTGAGCTACTAATTATATGAACTGTATAAGATTTGACTTTTGTAAAGCCTGGGGGATGATAATAAAATATTGCCTTAATGGGTAAATAATTAGCAGGGTGTCTGAATGAACAATTCAAAGACACTAAAGTTTTCTCCAGTGAAATACCAGGGCTCATACAGAGAAGTACTGGCAATTTAATTGGCATCACAAATGATAACACACCTATGAATGCGCTACTACTACAGCTTTATCAGGATTTGATTATGGTGTTTTAAGTTATAAAACCTTTGTAATGAGTATCATTTTCCTTATTTAATGTTTAATGCATGACATTTAGTTTTTGATTGTGTTATACATAAATGCATACAAAGAGAACACTCTGCAAAGCTCTGGTGAACTCTTCGAGAAGTATGTAGCGAGAAGATGTCTTCGAGAAGTAGCTGAGAGTAGGAGAAGGTGTTTATCCAGCAGTTGCAAAACAGTTTTAGTGCTGTTGGTGCTATGTGCAGGGGTGCTGAATGAGGCTGTAAAAACAGTTGAGGTGCGTTGTACACCAAAGCCCCAAGACATTGTTTGCAATAAGATACAACCTGAATGCTTCCCAAGTGTAGGTGTATGGCACTTTCCAAAGGGTCCTGTGCTCTTCCCCATGCATGGCAGCACAGCCTGTGGCCATAACCACTCCAGAAGACCCCCCAGCACCTCTCCCCACTAAGTGTTCAGCTATGAGGGCTCTGGGTCAGTGCAGAGTTCAAGTTCAAGGCCCTGCCTGGACTTAGCCAGGGAGCCCTGGACACTGCAGGTCCTGTGGTGGTTCAACAACTCAAACTAATAGCTGGATATATATTGTAGAAAGTGCAAAGAAAGCTATGCTACACCGAAGTACCACTGGGAATTCAGATAAATTGCCAATGCCAGCAGACCCAGACAAAGGCTGCACATGGTCTAACAGGCCCTGCTCTCGTGGCACTTCTCATGTTGTTAGGAGTAAGGGCTTCAATTCCTGCTAGATTGGACAATATTTTTAAGGTTCTTTTGATTTATCCAGCGTAACAAACAAGGTAATGGGCCAACGACCAGTCTTTTCTAATCAAGAAAGCTATGGCTGTTGAGTGCCTTCCTCACCTGACAGGTACTCCATGCTGACAAATGCAGATACGGTGGCCGTATTAGTGGCCACAAAACTTTCTGCTTTAAAACAAAAGGGACATTTTCACTGCTGTGTGGAGCTCATTATTGTGAATGACTTACCCTGATTTCACACAGTTTTATAAGACCTGAATCACAGAATGATAAAATCACAGAATGGCTTAGATTGGAGGGAGACCATAAAGACCACCCAGTCCCAACCTCCTGCCATGGTGGGCAGTATTGCCACCCATGAGATCAGGCTACCCAGAGCACCATCCAAGCAGCCTTGAATGCCCTGAATTCAATCCATCAACCGTTACCAAGAAAAGGGAACGCAAACGAAACTAAGGAGCAACTTTTACGCGTGCCTGACATTTGCTGGTCTGCGTGCGGGAAACATTTCTCACGAAAATGGGATTTTTATAGATGGCTGAGTGACCATCAATCAAATTAAAAAAGACTGCTGTCATTACAATGAATAGTAACTATCAGTAGCTCTGTGGAAGAGCTGGTTTAATCTTTCTGAAACATACAATTTGCTATGCTTTTCCACACCTCATACATCTTCTTAAATTGCTTACTGAAATCCACTATTGTACTATGAGACTGATATCTTCTATATTTGTTATGTTCTGTTAATATATAAATATTACAAGTTTAATATCCTCTTAATCTTCTGATATCTGATCACTTTATAGAAAGAGCAATCTAAGAAAGCCTGTTTGACTCTGCCTCTGTGCAGACAGTAGGAACTATAATAATATTTTAATCTATTTATATTCTATTAAATGTACGTAGAAAAGAACAAATAAGAATATAGAAAAGAACAAGAGAAAATATAATGAGACGCACGTAGTGCAAAAGAATACAGTTACAAAAGAATATGACGACAAATATTAGGATATTAAAAAATTGGGACAATAGAAGCTAGCATAATAGTGTTCAAATGTCAGTACTATCTGATTAATTAATCTCATGTCTTTTCTTTGTTCACATAATCCTTGCTGTGTTCAGGTCACAAATGGGCTGGGAATAAGAAGAGATACACTTTATGCAATGATAGTGAAACTATGTATGAAGAGTTGTCAGAAACATGAGGCATGATGAGCTACAGGAGGATGACCAGCTATGATAGATTACAGAATAAGGAACATACATGTAGTTGAAGCCACATGAATAAGACATCATATGTCAAAAAATCAAAAGTCTTCTTTGGCTGCTTTCACACAGATGGTACATACTCACACACATACTCACAGACAACTTAGTGACAGAATGGCTTAACCATTTTAGGAAAATGGACTAATTCTCTTCTTTGTCTGCAGTAAATCTGATGAGATTACACAACTGCGTACTGGGATATGCACTCAAATGCATCTGTGTTTGCATTGCCAATCAGACTCTTTGCTTGCCACTATCTTCGGATTTTTTATATTCCTACTGTTTGAGGTGAAGAACAGAGGATAACGTTACTCACATCTTTTCACTCTGGAAAGCAACAAGGAAGAAGAAAAAAACAGGCACGCTTTTTCAAATTAAAGTACATGATGAAGACAGGTAAATTAAGTTAATTATTCTTTCCCTTTGTGATAAATCTGTTGTTTCGTTGTTTTTTTTTTTTTTTCCATGGCTTATTTTCTTTCATTCTCATATTTCCCAGAATTCTACTGAGGCTATTTATTAAAACGATTACAAGCAATGACAAAAGAGATAATTGGCGTATATCAAACAGTATTTTCAGTTCATCTCAATACATTTTTTTCCGGTATAAAATATCAGTTGCAATATAACAACTGGAGCAGTGATTCAGGTCACATACCATGTTTTTAAAGAATCTGCGTTTTACCCAAAAGCTCACACAGACAAGGAGAACAGTCAATGATATTAATTTTATCGCTGCCTGTCATAGTAGATGCAATTCAATAGTTCATCAAAGAGCTAGGATCCACACGGCACAGCACAGGTGAACACTATTCTGCATTTCTTAAGCTGCTTTGTCAGCTACTTCTCAAAGCCTTTTAAGTTGGCAACTAAAGGCTTCTGATAAGAACAAAGAGAAACATCTTGTTTGCCACTGAGGTGACTCAAATAGCTTTTGCAGAGTGAAAACAAATTATATTGTTAAACTTGGCTTTTTGCATGCAGAGCAACAATTACTTGGTGACTTAAGCTGTTGCTCCTGTTGCTCCGGAGTCTATCAAAAAGCATTCTTTGTCATTGCCTGTAAGGGAAAGATTTGAGAAGTTTTGGAGGAGGACTGGCTGTCAGCACTGTGGCCTCCCCTTAACCTGTGTCAAGGGGAACACTGGAGCTCAGAAAAAGAGTCAGGGTAGGAATGTGCTCTTTTCTTTATTAACTACATGCAGAATTATAGTGTCACATTGCCTATATATCATATTTATTACCTTACGTGTTTTTTCTGAATGTCTGTGTAAACTAGGCACACTTGTTTTAACACATTGCCTTCCTAGACTTAAATACAGACTTAAACACACTGTTAATTAATATATTTCTTCCTTTTCTTTTTTAATTTATTTTTTAATTCCAGGAAAGCTTCAGTACTACATATGTTAAAGCAATCTCTAGGATTCTTCCAAAACAACATAACACCCACCACCTTTGTTCCCTCTCCGAGAAAACCATGTATTCTGTTTGGAATGTTAGTGTACGTGCATGTACACATGTTACATAAACAAACATGGCTTTTTATACAAAAAAATATATGTACATGCAATATAGTAGAAGAAATAAAACCAAAGGGGTAATGGGATATGTGATGATCCCTAATTCTTTTTGCATTACATTACAGGAAATCCAGACACTGGGACACCATAAGCTTAAGATCCATGTGACCTATGTCACATGCAATTTCTCAAATTTATAATGAGCAAAGTAAAATATTTCTACTGTATATCAATAAGTGTGTATGATGCTAAGGAACATATTAATAATAATAAGGTTTATATGTAAAATGGCTCTTGGTAGCTTAAAAGAATAATAGAAATGTTTTCTAATTCAATTTTATGTTATTTTTCTCCTCAGAAGTGTGAAACAAATCTAAAATGACTAATAGGAAAAATTGGCTACATTAAAAGAAGTAGAGGTGATCCCAAGATTCAGGAGATGCAAGAGTGCGATTAAAATATTGTTTATTTTACAGTGTAATAATATATTTGGCCAATATGCTTAGTTTTCAGATTATTCTATAGGTTCCTATCCATGGAGATCATTGTGCTATGCACAGAACAATGCTCAATTCTCAAAATCAAACGTAGAATTATTAAATGTCACATAGTTCTCTGTGGAAAAGGGAGGGCAATAGCTGTGTATGCAATTACTACCACATATGATGTACTTTAAGGTCTTTATTTCCTAAACAACTATTTAGACTTTGTTTTGTAATTGTACCTTCCTGATCCTAAAGCAACAACAACAAAACTAAAGAATATTTACAATATAGCATTGCAGGAGAAAGGCTAATGCCCAAGACCTTGTAATTCATCAGGGAGAAACAACAAAACCCATACACAAACAGAAAATTCAATTATGTGTAACATTTCCCAAATAATGGACTAAATTATTCAGTTGTTTGGCTAAGCTTCAAGTACTAATGTTATGTTTCTCAATGCAGTGTAGACTGTTAACCTTTTTAAAAAAATCTTGTTTTTGTTTTCAAAAATATTTTTAAAAGAATATTGAAACACTTTTTTAGATTTAAGAATATGATATTGGAAGCATAGATACTATTCAAAGAAAGACAGGGAAAGTTGTATCAGTATGCATAAAACTTTCCTTTTCACTTAATTCTCAGGTCTACATCTACAACACCGAGATGGCAGGTAAGAATGGTTCAGCATAAATAAATTGAAAAGTGACAAAATTGCAAGTAGTTGAAAAGAGGCTCATTTGATGGGAAATATCAAGCACTGTAACTATAGGTCAAGATCATGTCTTGCAAAATAAATACTGATCATAAAATAGGCTACACTGCTTTAAATAGGGTCTGCAACCTTTTAAAATTCATCTTTAAATGAATTTTATGCTTTTTATAATCTTCACTGATGAATCAATACAGCTAATTTTTCAGCACAAGTTATAATATTGTAACTCATGTTATGTTTAGCTCAGATACAGCTGCCTAAAGGGGCTACAGAGATGACAGTAGAGTTTCACTTTGCATGAGATTAATTCAGGTACATCGGTATAAGCACCAACATTGATAAACAAATTCGAGCTAAAAACAAAAGCAGCTTTTATGCCACGTAGATGTTCCTGAAAGAGAATCAGTGATTATCCTCTGCCCAGAGAAGATGTGTCAGTGATCTGAGATAAACATGTGTTTTGGACAACCAAGTCGATAAAAAGGCCGCAGCTATTAGAATAGGAGTTTTTAACCATAGAGACACTTGCACAGCTACATCGCTGCAGCGCTGTTACTGCATTACCACAAGGAACCATCATTAATAAAAGCATGATCTTTGAAGACTTGGTTCATAATTTCCAGTCAGGAACAGCAAATCTGGTTTAGTATTTTTAGTGGAAATTATCAGTGATTCCAGCATGTGAAGACAGTGACGAGCTCTGTACCTAAATATACTGTAAATGTAGTGCATGTGGCCCTAAAAGCTCTTGTTAAT
This sequence comes from Lagopus leucura, assembly GCF_019238085.1. Taxonomy (NCBI): domain Eukaryota; kingdom Metazoa; phylum Chordata; class Aves; order Galliformes; family Phasianidae; genus Lagopus; species Lagopus leucura. The sequence continues at coordinate 88,117,691 of NW_024962262.1, forward strand.
TGGTAAAGGCAGAATCTCTCCCTAAAAAGATGGGGAAGATGTTTCTGGAAAGTCCTCAGCTGACACTGTCTTCAAATTGTCTCAGCAATATTCAATGCACTGAAAATACACAGGCAGGCTGTGCTCAGTCACAAAGTAAAAATACACTACTGCTATTTTTATCTACTCGAGAATAACATAAAAACATCTCACCAAAGTGGCAAGTGACAAAAATGGCTGGAAAACTGGGGTAGTTGTATTAGCATTGGGAGAAATGAGACAAGACAGGCTGCCAGTTCCTGGGCAGGCTGACAAGTGGACATGGTGATCCTAGAGAGTCCCTTCCAACTCAGGATATTCTATTAACTGTTTCTGGCTTATGTGCGCTGGTCAGTGTAGAAGGGATTCCTGAAAATAAGTAAGTTTTCTGAGGTAGGAAATATGCATGCTCAATTGCACTGCTATGTACCCAAATTAGTCTTTTTTTCTGTTGATGCTTTATGGAAAGACCCCATCGAAAATCTGCAATTAATCAGATTTCTTAAATCTTGAACTAGTGTTTTCTACAGTGCCTGATTTTAAATGAAGACCACTGTGTTTTAGGAAGATAGTAAAAGGATAAGTAAATTGGTCAGAATAATTAGGGAATACAACAGGAATGTGAGGGCAGTGGAAAAGCAGGGAAGTGATTACTAGCAATACATCAATGTGCACTCCTGGTATGAGAAAGGCCTGCAGGAGAAGTAAAGAAGAAAAAGCCCACTCCATCTCCAAGCAGTCATCTCCAGTATCTCCACTACTCGTCTTTAGACAAGCAGGAGCATTATAACTCTAGGAACGCTATGGGGCAGTGCAGTGCTGGAGTGAATGGAACATATTCATTGAGTCCTCCAGTTCATCAGTAGCAGCCATAAAAAATCTTCATTTTTGAAGTATAATCTTAATAATAATAATGCATTTAATTGATTTTTAATCATTATTATGGTTAAGTTTTACTCTTAAGAAAATGTTTTCTTCATTCTGTCATTCTAGTAAAGCTGGTCTCTGAGTTGCCTGGAAAAAAAGTAATGCCAAGCATTCTGCACCTATGTAAATCTTTAGAACTGAAACAGCAGACAGTCAGCTGTAGCAGTCATCATTCAGCATGTTCCCTGCTGGGTGTCTAGAGTATAAGGCCTGTTCTACTCAGCTTGGGTATAAGACCTATTCTAGTCAGTTGCCCTGACAGATCTGGAAACTGGTAACGCAAAGACCAAAAAGGAGAAGTGCTCTAGTCAGGAAAGCTCACTGCTACATGTCAGAGAAGTAGAGAGAATGCTTTAAATCTCCAGGTGAACTTGGTGTATTTAACACATCAAGCTCCTATTCAATGCACAAGCCAAGGCAAAATGGAAGAACTTTTGTGTCTTAAACTGAGTGGAGCACATCCGTACAATGAGTGTTGCAGTGGCACATATATCCAGAGGTTGTTCTGGAGGTTCAAAAAAAAAAAAAAAAAGGAAAAAAGGGAACTATTGCTGCTGTAGTCAGACTAAAGCAATATGGAAATAAGAAATCAAGAAAATCTGTTAGACCAAGAGTACTATGCTGTAGTGCACACAGGGAGCAGTTTATTTAACTTCACTGGCAGCTATTCAGCATATAAAATTGCTTTTCATAAAGGAAAGAAGAAAAGTTGAAATAGTGGCTATGCTATACTTGATTCCGGAAGGGCTTTTTGTGTGGAGTGAGAAGGCAGAAGTGTGCTAAGTTTCTCAGAACAGCAATCACTATATGATTTTTTCACAAGTCTGGTGCTAGCATAGGGACTGAAAAAATAATCCATCCCATTTAAGTCATGGTCTTGTCCTTCTCTGCACTTTTCCACCTATTGTCACAGTGCTTGTAAAAAGACGAATTTCCTAATCCAACGTTGTATTACTAGCTTTGGTTCTAGTTCAAGTAGGTACCGTGTTGTATGCAAAATCTCTCCAGTATCATAAATACATTCAGATAGTGGCTAATGTGATGTTGGTTTCCAAATAGATTTTTCTTTCTTGTACTGTTCTATGTTACAAGCTTTATAGATGGTAACAGTTATAAAAATGTTCTCTACTGATGTATGTACAAAAACTGATATATAGAGAACAGTTTGTTGATCTTATGGTATCCTTTCTCAAACCCTTCAGAGATATGATTTTTCCTCTATCTCCCTTTTACTGATGCTGTAAACTGATTTATCTCTCTAATACTTCTCTTTTCTCCTCTCACTTCCTCCCACAGTATGACAAAACATGTTTTTATTTCCAACTCTGCTTATGTTCAATAGTTCATGATTCATTTCTCTAGTCCTTGTGCAAGAATAGACCATTTGAATTTGCAGTGCACATTTGTCTGTTCATAACAAGTGAGTCTGCTAGCCTGGGTTAATTAATTCTTATGACATCAATTATTTCATCTGTTTTGCGGATGCTTTTTTTGGAAGTGATTTTTCTGAGGCTGTAAGGTTTCAACCTGTGACAAGTAGCAAAACTTCCTGCTGTTAGTTGCAGCAACAACATTTTCTGTCTGCTTAACCCATTATTGCCAGCCTGACTTATTGTGTAAGAGCAATAAGTTACCAGCACACTTCTCAAATAATTAATGACACTTGGCTTCATGCCTCAGCACACACTCAAGGTGTAAACTGAAAGCCTACTAAAGCTCTCCTTGACATGACTTATTACTTTATTACAAAACTGTAGAACAGCTTTCTGGAGAAGGCATACCTTGAGTGATCGTAATATTCCTACAGGCTGTTCTTCACAATAAAAACCTGAAGAATAGTGCAGTCACTATTTACAAGGATACCATTTCTTGTTACGGCCTTATTATAAGGCTGTAATTTTAATAATTTAAGATCTCAGCACCCATTTTCTTGGATTCACAACTTTCACAAGATCAATTGCTTTTGTAATAGACCAGATAAAGCTATACAATTCCTTTTGTTCCTTCTCTGTGTAACTGTCTCTCTTACACTGTAACAATTAGCAAGGAATCATAGCAATAAGAGCACTAAGCCATTGCAAGAAATATTTTATATCATCCAACCTTCAAAAGGAGAAACTTGAAAATGTTTTTTACATGCTTACATATTTGATTATGGTTGTGCATACAAGTCTGGATTTGTATGTGCAATCGATTTAAGCCTCTGCTTTATTTGCACATACAATTCAGGAGTTTGTGTACATAGGCAAAATTACTGTAATCATGAAGAATGTATAAACGCCCAGAAGCAGATAGGTGATTGAATGCGTGTGCAATTTCTGATGCAAAAAATGCTGAAATGTTCATCTAAAATCAGGCCTCCAGTCTTTAAAACATAATTCTCTTTGACATGTTTGTAGAAAAACAATCACAAGCTTGATTATTAAAGACACTGAACATGATTAGTGACTCCTGAATCATTTCAACTCTGATTTTGCATATTCAATAACACTCTAAGCTTTCATAATTCTTTGGGAATCAAATACTATTTTCTTTTGTATTATGAAAGGTTCCAGGTTTGCAGTATAATAATGCTCTTAATTATTAAAAAATATTTCAAACATATCTTCATATCTTCTAAATGACTGTACTAAATACCACGTAATCTTATTTTATTGTATGCTAGCTTTATTACAGAATCACAGAATCATTAATGTTGGAAAAGACCTCTAATCACCTAGTCCAAACTTCAACCCATCCTCACCTTCCACCATCTTATGTGAAATCATTTTAATGAAGCTCATCAGTTTGTCATTTATAAATTATGCTCCAAAATCTTTCCACCTACTTAAATCTCCAGTTTATGCCTAAATCTAGTACAAGCAAATGATACTTTAGACTAAAAGAACTGTAGACATTTCTGTTTTAGTAATTACTACACAAATGCTGTCTGCCTATAAAATGCAAGCATACTTAAAGATAGATCATGCTCTTCAAGAGTTCACGGGCCATACTACCATTGATTTTAATACAAACAGATATGATGTCTTCTGTGTTTTCAGATACTACTGTCACATTCTTTTAGCAAACTTTTCTTTAATTACAGCTAATGATCAGTATAAGAGACTGATCTATCACTCACCTTAAAGATAAATAGCTTTCCTCTGTCTTAGTTTCTGTCAATTTTGCAAAAAATTGTGGTAGCAGCACACAGAATTCTGTAAATAGCCCATTCAAACTTTCATTTCCCTTCTCCCAGCATCCATGTACAAACATTTACAGTGTTTAACCCTAAATGATAATAATTATCAAATTGTATTTGCATACATGCAGATACATTTATGGCTTCCTACTGAACGTTTCATGTTGTTTTATTTACAGCAGGAATAGTGAACACAGAATAATGAAAAGCCACGTTTTTGTTTAAGCGTGAAGCTTCAGATTTATGTAAGAACTGCAACCTTGTCCTTCCAGTGAATTACATGTAAGAAAAATAGATTGAGTTTAGAAAGAATCAATTTTAAAAACACATGCTTGGAAGCTTTATGTGTGTATAAAACATAGACAAAAACTTACAAATTATTATTAGTCTTATATATAGTGGCAGAGAGAAGTGTAGACAGATGAATATTAAGAGTAACAATAGAAAAGGTGACAAAACACACTTTAATTCAATAAAACCTTTGTCAGCAGTCAGCTACCTGAATGATCTGTAAAAGAAGTTGCATGCATTTATGTTTTGTTGTTCCTGTTAACAGATATATGAAGTGAAATGCACAAACGTCAGCAAAATAAATTGCCCATTTATCTTGCCGTCAATGTTCATATTTTATTTTTTTTAATTTTATAACCAAATGTTGCCAACGTCTCCAAACCCATCACCACTGCTATCCTTGCATTTATATGGATTTAAATATAAAAGTAATGCCTTGGAAACTCATTATAAAGCTCTGGATAAAAGATTCCAATAGTTATAAGACAGTAGTAAGTAAATCAATTTGTGATGCAAATTTAAACCCATGTAATAAGACAAAAATTCTCCTGGTGTCCTTGAGCAGGTGAGTGTTTCTAATTGGTGTTTCACCACAGTTATGTGGGATACCTCTTCAGTCCTTGAGTCTAGAATGTTTCACATGATTGATGACAAGTATTAAGCTAGGTATTTCTACTGAGCGTATTAAGATATTTCACAGGAATCTCATAAAGATGATCCATGAATTTAATACGAATTCTCAAATTACCAGTTTTATGTGCAAAAAACTTCTTCCAATAAGACTTCTGTTATGGGTAGGGAGGTTTGAGCATCACGTAACAAAGATATGTATTACTGTAAAAACATTTTCATTATTCATAAAATCTCAATGTCTTTCCCAGATTTGAAGAAGTATCAGAAAAGGTTATTTCTAGATTTCAGCTGAATTGAATGTCATGGTTGTTCACTACCTCTCTCATTTATGGCATCTACTTCTATGGTGTAAAGTGCTTTCCAAAGAAAGTAGAAGTAATTATCTCTATTCAGACAAACAAACAAACAAACAAACAAACAAAAATTTTAAAAAAGGAAGAGGAAGAGGAAAAAAGTTTAGACAGGTCAGATGGGTTTGTTCAAGGTCTTCTAGCAAACTCAAAGCAAAGGCAAGGTCACTCAGATTATTACCCACACAATTCATAGTCTAGGTAGGGCTGTGGCTAATGGAACGAAGAACAAAACACCTTGGAACAATAATTAGTATGAACAGCTCAATTACAATCAAATTTACTTCTTTTTTTTTTTTTTTTTTTCAGAAAAACACTTCCCCACAGATGCAAACACACAGTCAGATATTTGGCATAAAACTGACCATTCTTGAGCTTAATGTTTGGGTTTTTTTCAAGTTACTGACAGCAGTTTAGCAGGATTGCATGCTTATGATGTCTGTCCAAACCACAAATCCTGATTTTTAAACATATACATTTAATGTGACATCAGTTTTAATTCTGAAAACAAAATGTACAAATTTTGTAACATGCATATGTGCTATTAGTAATATTTCAGAGCAATCAAACATTTTAAAAATGTTGACAAGTTACATATATATACTCCATATATAGAATTTTAAATACTTAACAGGTGGTCAGACATGGCTAAAATAATACCTAAAACAAACCAAAATAAGTGAAAACTTAGTACTGATTAGTTCACAAAACAGATAACTGCTGACACTGCATACCTATTTCTCATCAGGTTGTGAATTTAATTCCACTGAAGTTTAACTCAATTTCAGCTTCTAAATAGTCATTAAGAAGTGTTTAAGGCAGACAGGCTTGGAGTTAATAAGTATCTGCAACTCCAAATAGGGTGTAGACGCACAATGGTAAAGAAGAGAGTTCTCACTCCCTGTGGACACCGGTTGTATCTTAGCTCTGCAGAAGTTAACATTACATTTATTGCACAACTGGAGATTGAAGAATGCTTGTAAGCAGTCAGTTTTCACATTTATTTCACTTAAATTCATGTTTATCATACTATGCAAAAAAAAAAATGACTGGGAGCAAAATGTCAGTGTCTGCGTGTCTGACAGTAAATGTGGTTGTACTGCTATTATTGTACAGTATTTTGAACTGTGAAACTCAGTGATTTGCATTTGTCAAAAGAATGTCAACAGGCAATGTACCATCTGGTGTATTTGTTGCATATTATATTGCATTTATATACTAGATTCATTTTTTATTAAGAATCTAGAGAGAAAGAATCGGCTAGCTGTTTTAACAACTCAGCCACAGTACTACAACTTACACTAGTCAGCTACTTCTTTAGCTAATACGTAGCACAATAAATAGTTGCATGTCACATAACATTAAATCTTAGGAAAAAAAAACAACAGAGTATTTTTCACTCTTTTGGCAGCACTTATAGAGTATTTTAATTATAACTTAGCTATTTCAATTTCAATATATGGTCACTTGTAACCGTCACTGTGATCATCCAGTCTGTATTGCTACATAACAGATGAACTTCAGCTTTGCTTAGCAATTTCTAGATCTATTTCAAACATGATGTATTTTAGAGTGACACCATGGAGCACTTGTTTTGTTCATTCCCCACTGTTTTCATTCTCAGAATTTATATTTTTTCTTGTCTACCATGTTGATCTTTCTGCCATCTCAAGCTGCTTTTCTTCTTTCCTCCTTTACTCTGTTGCTATGAATACCAGAGCATTATATTCCATATATGCTCTGTACTGAAATTCAGTAATGATTACACACACACAAAACCCCCCAAAATATGATTGTATTAAAAATAATAATAATAATAATTTTTTTCTTCAAAATACTGTCTGTACCTTTTCTATCTTCCTCTTCAATTTCTTTTAGCTCTGCTCTATATCAGTGTAAATTATTAGCAGCGCTCTTTAAGGATAGGACCACGGATAAATAGAATCTGAGTTCCCAATTTGCAAAGGTCCTATAAGAAAGCAGTTGTTCTCTGTACTTTTTATGAAAACAAACAAACAAACAAACAAACAAAAGGATTACTCAGTGAAAGCATACATGCACCGTACGGGCACTACTGAAATCAAAAGTCAAAACACTTTGTTGCCTGGGAAGTATAAAGCAGACTGGACTTTGATTCCACTGCATCACAGACTGAATCTGTACTGTACACTCTGGAGCTCTGCATGAGACTGAAGCCTTCATCGTGTTATACATGCTACAGATAGTGATTGCTCCTGATTCTCACAGCTTGTCCAAGTGTTTGAAATACAGTTCATTTGGAAACTTAGGGAAACCAAAAACCAAAATGCAACTCCTTGTATATCATTCTGCATAATGCTATTAATGTGATAGAATAACTTGTTTAAAAGAATGTAAACATTGAGATGAGAAAATTCTCCTAAATAACCAAGGATAGGAAATAACAATACACCTCTTCACATTGGGTTTGTATTTCTTAACATAAGAAAGGGATTAAAAGAAGCAGCAGCTTAGGTCAAAGATGAAAATGAATCTAAGCAGTCCCATCACAGTGATAAACTTGCATGCATGCATCTCACATCTATGACAGGTGACAGGAAAGAACTTGACTGGCAGTGTGACTAAGAAAAGCACAAGACTGGAATTTACAGGATGCATTTGTCTAGGAAAGCACGCATAACTTCTCTGAAATTATTCTTGGTATCAGGTCATGCTATGAATCCATTATTTTGAGGATTACCAATAGGAATTAATTACAAGCTCTCTCATTCCTCTTCCCCTTTTCTTCCATCATATATCATAGGTGCTGCACTTTCAGATTGGATCCTAATCAGTCTCTTTTATGTAGCACAGCTAAGCTTTCAAGGCATACAAATATCACACAAAGAAGCCTGCCAGTTAGACTCCCAGACACCTTTAATAATATTCGGAAGAAAACAATGAACTTGGACCCTGTATAAATACAGAGAGAAAAATGACTTAACATAGCAATCACAAAGGATAAGACCAGAAAAGAGCCAACAAAACAGGGATGTCTGCAAGTTATTAAGTTTGTAATATTGCTGAAATAGAAAACTGGAAACAGCCTGCATTCAGTAGTACAAAATGTGTTAGGTTCCATAATGTCCCTTGCATCTCCTTCATGATCCAAATTAAGTCTTTAAAATTTCATCCATAATAATACAGCTGCTTTTTTATAGACTCCTTTTTAATGCAAAACTGACGTACACCCTATTTTAACAATGTTTGTAGAATAATGAGATTTGAATCAACTATGAGACTCTTAATCTTTATTAGCTAAATGTATAGGAAGATGAAAAATCTCCTTCCTATATAATCTAATCAAAACCAGCAATATCAGCTTCCAGATTGCAAAGTCAGCCTTTCAACTGAATGGAAGACCAAGAGATGAGGAAAAAATTAATTGTAAACATTAATGTAAATACCAAAATTCTCCGGTCCCATAAGATAAGCCGTGTCAGCAACACCTTTGGTCCCTGGTCTGCTCTTTTTTCTAATGTGACACTGTGTTGGCAGTGCCTTCAGGGACCCTCCCTAACAGGATGAAACAAAAAGTTTTTTCAAAGTTTTCCCAATGGGTTCCTGGAAAACTCAAACTGCACGTTTTCATGAGAATTCCACAGGAACTCAGAAATTGGGAGCACTTCCAAGCCATCTGGACAAAGTCAAAGCCAGAATGAACTTTAAAATCCAGTTCTTAGAAAAGAGTCCGTATCAGCTGCCACCCTCACAGCCAGGCAGAGGAAAGGACTCCTGTGGTATCTGTGATAAAATGGAGTTTCAGTCTGTGCTGATACTGCATTATGGCAGCAACCACCTCACTATTTTTGATGCTGATGCACATCAGGTACACTGACACTTGGGGACACTGGGGAAAGACAGACACATTGCCCTTAAGTCCTGGCAATAGCCATCATAGCTTAACTGCAGCAAACAGGAGAACTTGCCTGGATTTCTAAGGGCTTGCACTGACACTGATGTAACACTGTGGCCACAAAGATGAGAGCATCTTTCATGACAATGTGACTGAGACACCTAATAAGCTTGGGAGAAGTGAAGGATGAAGGCACTGCCCTTCCCACTCTTCAACAACTGTCAGAGCCTGGGCAGGGTGACTGGGGAGACGGCATCACTGCTGAGGGAAATTTGAGGAGCCATCAAGATTCTCACATTATTCATTCTCATAAGTGTCAACAAATAGCAGAATTTGAAAAATAACTTGGATTTTTGAAAGCACATAAAAAGGAAGAACTCCTTTCTCACCATAAAGAACAATACTCCTTGTATGGCTCTTTGAGTCTATGTAAACAAGTTTTCCCAGATTTCTAAAGCCATCCCTAAACCATAAAGATTAAAAGAAACTTTTTTTTTTTTCCTTTTTTTTCCCCCCTTTTTAAATCATCTGCATAGATAAGGAAAGACTCTGAAATGTGACTTTGACAGTCCCCAAAGTAGGGATGTCTGTTTGCTTATGAAAATATTTCAGTGACCACCAACAGCATCATCTGTTTCTTCTACTTCATTTAAAACAAACAGAAGCAAAGGCAAAGTTTTTGATACACAGTGGAGCAAGGAAGCAGCTGGAATTACTACAATTTATTCACAGCCAGTCAGCCAAGCTGTTGCAGTTGATGGTAATGCATTTTAGCACATCCTGCAGTGGGCACATCGTTTAAATAAAAAATACAGTGGCCACACATTCAAACAATGATGGGGAGCTAATGATCAGTTTATAAGGAGTGGACTGGAACGTCCTGATTGGTTTTTTTGGACTTTTGGTAAGTTAATGCTGTTTTTTGTTTTATTAAATATTATACTTTATTAAATACATTCTTAATTATGTAATGCCAAACAATTGACTACTGTAATGAGTGACTTCAGATAAACTGCAGAATTATCATTTTACTGTACAGGCTTTTTTGTTCCAGAAATATGTAATGAAACTGATATTGCTAGCAGGTAATAGCAACCTCCTAATGATGGGACAAGTCTAGCAAGTATGCCATCAGGTTCAGTGTCAGTAGTGCAGTGGCCAGGATTTAATATCCTATAGTAAACTCAACAGTTTTTCGGATGTAATATGCTGTATCATCTGTACTACCTTTACTCATCTCAGTTCAGTACATTTTTTTTCCACTTCTATGCTATGTTAAGCCCATGCAGAGCATACAGAAATAGAACTGAAGGGAAACATAAGGGCATCTCCTGTGCATCACTAGCAGGAAGGCACTATGCAAAAAATGCAGCCTTACCAAAAAAAAAAGAGATGATTTAGGATTTCTCATACAGGCAGAGACCTGGACACTTCATGCAAACACTACCACAGTATATAAACCCTGCTCTGCTAAGGAAATAGCCAATCAAAACTTACAAAGGTAAATTAGCAGCTAGTCTCATTTATGTATTTGTTTGTTTGTTTGTTTTCATGCCATGCTACATACAAGTGTTGGTTTTCTGTTTTGATTTGCTTTTTGAGTATTACAGACCAATTTTGATGGTCTCAATTAGATTGCCAGTGGTATGTCAGAGCTCCCCATGACTGAATTCAGTGCATGAGCATTAACAGTTTCATGAGTGTTCCCTTGCTTAAGAAAGCTTCTTATGAGATCTGTCCATACATAATGCAGAACCAACCAGTTCCTCTTAGTCAAAGTGAGCACTAGGACCACAAGGCAGTGAGTTTGTTCTGTCAGCCTCCAGGACATGTGCAAAAAGTAAATGGAACTGTCAGCAAAAGCAGCCTAGGGTAGCGGTACACAGAAGGGACATCTGAGGTAAATGTTTGTAACACAGGCACAAGCAGCACTGGATGTTCTTGTCACTGTCCCAAAATGCTCTGCTGGTGACACAGAGGGCACATACATCCCTATTTGCTCAGTCAGTGTCTCACTGCAACTAATTTTTCTTCTGTGATGAAGAAGCCCAGAGCAAGCTTTTATCAACATTCCAGGAACTGAACTAGATCCTGATGCGGAACACTTTGCCCTTTTGGTAATGTAGTTTGTGTTTTAGATTTTCTTAGTGACAACTTTTGCATTTTGCTTGAGTTTAACATGGCATTACAGCTGATAGGTGTTTCACTTTGTTACTGCCAGGTCCAGAGATACACCACAGCCAAGAAAAGGAAAACAAATGCCTGCAACAACTGATTGACAGTCCTAAAACACTTGGGAGAGGACCATCGCACAAGAAATAATAGCTTAGAGAAAAACAAATTAGGAGCTGATTTATATTCCAGGAGACATTTTATTGCCTGCCAGTCTCCATCCCACTGAAGTATTGTGATGGATTGGGGTGAGTGAAGAGAATGGCTAGGTGCTAGTAATGACTATTTGAACAATGAGGTGAAGGAAATAAGCCATGCTCTGCCTCTCCCCAGAACACTGTTAGCTTGTGGAGGGAATCAAAGAAGGGAATTGGACCCACTAGCCACTGGAGGCACCTCAAGATGTGTTTGTTGATCATATACACGTTCACACTGAGGGCACCACTAACACCAGGTTTTAGTGAGTTTTAAAGTCTGTATTCTAAGGTCAAGCTACTAAAAGGTAAGCGAAGACTGAAAGTGAATTAAATTGAGCTCTACAGACATTCCACAGAGCTGCCAGCCAGCCAGTAGTTACCTGTCAAACAATGGGAAGAGATCTAGCCTGTTCCTCCTACTAAGACCTTGGTGAAAGATTAAGGGGTGGGAATACACATCCTTATAATGTTAATAGACTAAAACATATTGGCACTCTAAAAAACCACCTGTAATTAAAATGCTATGTGCATGCTGGGCCACTTCTGACATGATGCTGTTGCAATTACTGCTACCGTCATGAATCTGCAAATGCAGGATTCAGCCTTCTGTAGAGTCAATCCTACATTCCTACTAGCAAGAGGAAATAATCATGGTAATATCTCCTTCCTCTGATAAAACAAACAAACAAAAAAACTTTTTGATGATATCCAGAGCCGGTAAAGCAGCGTTTTTCTGCAAAAGGAAAGTAGTAGCTGAACAGGGATGTGAAGATTGAGTTTGGTAGGTTGCATGTATGTAAACAGACTCGTGACTCTCCTCAGTATCTGTGGCCAGGATCCAGCCTGGTCTCAGGTGACATGTTACCATGACAATGTGTCCAAAAAAAAAAAAAAAAAAAAAGGAGTATAGGGAAACAAAGAAGATCAGAGGATCTTTTCAGCACACTATCATGAAGGGAGAATGTTAGAAACGGGTCTAAATTGCTGAAAGCAGTCATACTCCTAGACTGAAGAAGAGAAAGCTACGAGCTGACCTGATAGTGGCCTTTCTATATCTAAAGTGAGTGACAGGAAAGAAGGTGACAGACTCTTTATCAGGGCCTGTGGTGACAGAACAAAGGGAAATGATTTCAAGCTTAAAGAGGATAGATTTAGGGTGAATACAGGAAAAAGTCTTTTACAGTGAGGGTGGTGAGGCACTGGAACAGGTTGCCTAGAGATGCAGTTGATGCTCCATCCCTAGAGACTTTTAAGATGAGGCTGGATAAGGCCCTGGACAACCTGATCTAGCTGTGGTGTCCCTGTTCACTGCAGACGAGTTGGAGTTCCCTGTGAAGTCTTGGAGATATTTAAGTGCCTCAGGATGCTTTCACATTCTTTAAAAGCGTGCCTTAATTCTTTCTTTGCTACCACATGATTGGAAATATTTGGGGAATATATACAAGCATGGAGGTGAAAAATTCTGAGAGCTCCTCCATCTGAGTTCAGCAGTAATTCTAGAAAGATATCAATGCCTGCATGGGCAGGAAAGAAAGTAATACAAAGACCATTCTCCAAATTCTCTCTTGCAGGGACCAGATGGCCAGCACTGACATAACCATATCCTTCTTAATCTTTCTGTGTTCTTGTTCTTTGTTGAAGGATTTTTGAGCAACAACATAAACTGTCAGAAGAATCACAGTACACTAGTTAAGGAATGATGCCTTGGGAACAGCCATATGGACGGAGGATCACTTTATTCTCTGTCTTGTTGTTTTTGGTTTTTGGTGGTTTTTTTTTTTTTCTTTTTTTTTAATGACCTGAAATGGATTGCAAAGCACTGTCTCTGAAAGAGAAATGTCTGGATCACATGATGGCAGAAGTGCCATTCTCCTCATGATGATTTTCATGACCTAAGAGTCTCAAAGATAGACTGAGTTCCAGGACATAGTAAAAGTAAGTACAACAGATCACAGGAAATGTTAATTTTAGAAAACACCCGGAAATGAGTAAGTAACAATTTTGAGAGCAAAATCCCACATCTAAGGAGGTTCAGCACTAAATAAAAATATTCTGAGTCTTGCAAGGCCGCAGATTTTGCTGATGTCACACACTGGTAGCAAAGTCACTATGTGTTTTACTCTCTTTAGCATTTGAGATTCAGCACATCTGGTTCAGAGATAAGTGAGGAGAGGCTGGAATGGAAACTGGTCACCAGTTTGATACTGATTTTCTCAGGGAAGAAATCTTAGGGAAAAGGATTATTCCTAAATCTTAAGAGTAGAGAGAGTCTAAGATATCATTCGTGTCATTTTACCCTTATGGGGAAAAGTTATTATTAGTGTTTTTAATTTATTTTTAAAAATTGCCTTCTGTGGGACACGATATTTCTTAATCAAGAATGTGCCCCATGTTTATTAAACAATAATTTCCCATACTGTTTATATTTAATCAGTCTCTTGACCAACCAGATGCCATTGCCTTCATCACTGAAATAATAATAATTTAATATTAAAATCTGGTCCTGAAAATAATTGAACTGTGCAAAAGCTTGGAGGGCTATGAGCTCATAAGTATGACTCACATAAGATCACGTCCTATGTGGAACATAAGTTTAATTTCAGGTATCTTTTCAAATGGAAAAATATGACTTTTGAGAATTTTATCATGTTTGAGAATAGAGAGCCAAAATGGACTGCCCATAAACCCATTACATTTAAAATGAACATGGATGATAAAACCTAACTTGTAGCTTTCCAAGCATTAAGTTCTCTGTAGTTCTTCTCCCATTTAGATGTGCTGATGTTTTTGCAGAATCCCCTGGCTGCATGATGCAACAAATCATTTCTCTCCAGCATTTAGTAAAGAGTAAGCCATTCAGGTGAGCATCTCATGAAACCCAATATGAGTTATTCAATCCAACCTAATGTATCTAAGAAAACAACTTGGAAACAAACATTTTGTAGAAGATGATTGCTGTAAGTGACAAAACCAATGACAGTGAATCAGTGTGACAAATCAGAGCCAAACAAGGCTTAGTTTGTAACTGAAGGGTTTGACTAGATATACAGGTAATACATTTGCAACCTTGAGCAAGGCCCTTTGATGGTCAGTTCTGATGATACTTATCTGCAATATCATCTTCCTTCAAAGAAGCCCTTTCCCAGAAAGAGGTTAAACAGTTGGAAATACTTAACAGAAAAGCAATTAAGGGACTTCATTGTGCTGCATAAACTAAAAAAGATTAAAATAGCTAAATATGAGAAGCAAACTAATCAGCAAACAGCATACGAATGGAGTAATACTGTAAATATCTGCAGACCATATAAACACACAGAAGTAATCACTGAGAACAAGGTGGGGGATAGTTTAGTGGAAAAACAGTTTGAAGTTAGAAAAAAAAAAAGAAAAAAGTACAGTCCAGGTGATCAGAAAAAGAAATTTAGAAAGCAATACCAACATCTCTCTAGACATGAAGTTTTCTCTCGGAGAACACGGAAGTTCTACAATCAATGACATTTCAATCCCACTGCAAATGACTTGATAACATAAAACCATTTCTCTATCTTAAGCATCCAAAATTCAATGAACAGGTTTATATTATCCATTTCACCAAACACTGGCTTCACTAACTAGTGAAATTTCTTATGTTTTGTGCCTACCTAAATCACAGTTCTACATATGGCACTTATATATGTTCACTATTTAGCATTAATAGCAGAATTTTCATTATGTCATACTGATAAAGTTACTTACTTTATACAAAAGATGAAGATCTGAAAATGTATTATCTGAGTTGTGGGTGGGTGTGCTGTGAGGTGAGAGAGCAATTATCAGAATAATTATTATAGTTCATTAGTGTCTAATGGTGTGTGATAAGGACTGTAAAATGCCTGCTATGTACTTAGTTATCTTTCATTTGGCATTCAGTGACAAAAAAGAAAATGATCTGTATCGTATGTACACACTGACTAAGAATGACTAAGAAAATAGGAAGCAGAACAAAATAGAGATTCAGAGTAAAAACCAACACAAATAGAAATAAAGCAAACAAAAACTTTTCTTTTTATAAGCAGGAGCATCAACTTTGGAAAAAAAAAAAAGCAATTAAAAACACTTTCTATTGTCTCAGAAAAGCAATTTCTATTTCTTAGGGTTTGCTAAAAAAGAGGTTGCTGTGTGTGTGTGTGTGCGTGTGTGTGTGTGTGTATGTGTATCCACGCATACACATGCATGAAGAACCACCAATTGTATATATGATTTTTAAACAAAATGCTTTACTTTCACTACAATTGACTTTTTTTAGCAAAAGATGTCTGGCTGAATCAATTTAAACAGCAACACAGAATTTGGCTGCAATCCATTTCTGCAGAGATGAAACCAGCTGCTACCTAATCCATTGATCCTTTTAGCTATTGATTTGCTAATTTAATGAAAAATGAAGTTTTAGAATGTGAGCAAATTCACAGTGCTGAGGAGACAGGATTTTGATAGGTTCTGCTGCCAGATTAAGCTGATAAATCACACATGATTTAAAATATTAAAGATTTTCAATATGGCAGGATGCTTAAAGTATGAATCCAAATAGAGGAGTGAGCTGTTAGAAAAAACCTCTCAGGATTAAAAAGTATAATCTTGAAACAACCAACCTGCCCCCTTTGTCTTCTATTTACTAATACTGTTGATTAAAACAATTTTGCTGGGTTTCATGCTCCTGTTCACTTTGAAGTGCTGAATTTTGGAGAAATAACAGATATGATTGTTATCACAGAGAAAATTAATGCTCGTTCTATCTAAACTGAGATAGCTCCATGCCGTAACAGACCTTTCATGTACATCTCCCCACTCTTCTTCTTTATCAAGAGTCTATTGGAAAACAGATAGAGGGTTCACAGGTGAAACAACGTTGTGCTCTTAGCAGATACCTAATCTGTGTACCACTGGAAAGCTCAGTGTCTTGCTCCCTACCTGAGGAATCATACCCATTAAGATATACTTGTTTTCTCATGAATTCAATTCACACAAGTGAATGTTTGTGACTCAGAAGTCCATAGATGTATACGTAATGAGAATGCCAAACTGACAGAGTGACCTCTCCTTCTGCTGGTGATTAAAGCAGATCAGCAATTTACCACCAAAACAGTTTTTTTTTTTTCCCTGGAAAATCCTAGTTGCAGAAAACTGATGTTTTGGAGAAAAAGAAGTTGTAACGAATCTATAAAACCTGCCTGTCTTCCTACCAGCTGTCTTAAAGAGCTGTTAGGCATCCTAGGTTGCAAACAACTTCAGCTCTATCAGTCTGATGGAGGACAGAACTACTACAACTTCAAGCAGGCCAGGGGCGAATGCTGTAGGGACTGCCCCAGAAAAAGGACATCAACATTTTTCAGTGTTTCTGTCTCCATCAAAGGGGCTGAGAGTCTGTATTCCCAGTATAAAATGTGAAACAAAATATACAGGAAAAAGACAGTAACACTATTGAGGAAATAAGTCTTCATTTGAAAATTTCCCTGAATGAGTTAGCAGTGAGATCAGTATTCACCTGACTGCGTCAGTCATGCACCTTGCAGGTAAATTCTGTAGGCTGTATCAGCACTTCAGAACAAGAGCACAGCGGCTTTCATAAAACTTCAGAAAACAGAACCTCCAGACAGACTGCAACAAGAGTGACCAATTCCAGCTTTAACATGACTTCCTGAGGCAATAGAGAAGAAAAGCCATGAGACTGACAAGCTTTAGCTACCCAAACTATTCTACAAAACTGTGGTTGTAATAGGTGAAAAGTGCTTCCCAAACACACGCCTTTCAATCTGCATAAGCAGAGAGTTTTATACATACAAAAGTACATCTGAATATCCAGTGTCTATGCTTTGTAAGTACAAACGGAGAGTCTCAATGCCATGATCTGGAAATACAATTGATTGTACGAAATAATTAATTACTTATAAACTAATAAGTAGAAGAGTTTCATTCATTCACTGCAGTCCATACTGTTGGTTTTTCTGTTTTGTTTTTTTGTTTGTTTGTTTGTTTTTTACTGGAACAAAGAGGACACGTGGAAAAAGAATTTGCACAAAGAGTTCTAGGAGGATACTGACAAGGATAAATATGTATTTTTCCCCTCCAAATACTGAACTAGAAAGTGTGAAATTGAAATACAACAGAACAAAACCTAGACAGCTTCCACCCACAAGAAGTTGTTTGACTCATTTCTCATTTGTTACTTTTTAATTACTTTATTATTTTTTATTACTTGTTTTTATTATATCTGTTACATGCACTCTCCATATAATATCTACTGATACACGAGGGCTGCTCAAAAAATAATGGCTCCTATGTTATAATGTTGGCCCACAACATCAGAGGCGGATGCTGGTGGTATGGCAGTAGTGGCTGAACCTTCTCAACAATATTCTGTAACGTTTTATTCACTTGTGACAGATGGCAGCAGAGGGGCAGTCTGACACAATCGTGTCTGATACAGAAGTGAGTGTGAAGCAAACAGGTGGAACTGAATTCCTCCATGCAGAAAAAAATGCACCCACTGACATTCAGTGATGCTTGCTGAATACTTATGGAAACCAAACAGTGGATGTGAGCACAGTGAAGCAGTGGGTAGTGTGTTTCGGCAGTGACAATAATGACATGAAGGACAAGTCACATTCTGGATGGCCATGCAGATTTTTATGAGCAAAGCAAGCAGGCTCTTCTTCATTGCTGGTGAAAATGCACAGCTAATGGTGGTGACTGTGCAGAAATAATTTTGTACCTGAACTCACACTCTACTAAATAGTGCTCTTCTGCTCTTTATATCTGCTGTAATTTTTCATGGAGATAAATAGGAGACATTACTTTAGGTGTGACCTACATATAAGAAATATAACAATAGTATCCTATTATTCTACAATATGGTAGTAAGTACCAGAATCCAAAGAGCAGCCTGTGAATCTTTGAGTATCCAACTGAACTGTTCAGACACATCAGCAGGTGAGAACAGTATTTAATGCAAAGACAGAAAACCGAAGAATTAATATATCACTGATGAGATTAGCACTGAAGAGATTGATAAGTTTGAAGGAAAGCATAAGCTTTGAACATCTCACATTTTCCATTCTATACAGCTCTACTGTATTATTGAAAACATGAACACAGGTAAAGAACACACAAGACAAATAAAATTGGAGGAAAAAAGTTAATATGTTTGAAGAGGTACAGGAGGTGAAGTAATGCAAAACAACAAAGCCCAGGAAAGCTAGCTTAACACTAATATGAGTCTCGAGGAAATCCATATTTCTACAAAGTTTAACAGGCCAAGAAGTTCCAGACTCACCAGAAGTAACCCAGGGTCAAAGCTATGAATTGTATGTACCTTGTGCAATAAAAACATAAAGAATCTTTCATTCTGTGAAACCATGAATGCTTTATTGCAATATGCAAATGATCATCAGTGCAGCAAGAAAGTGATGAGTCTATCCTTCACAGATAGCCAGCTCAGCTCTGATAATGATAAACAGAACTACGGAAAGCGCTACTCTTTCTGCTATGATGTCTCCTCCGTATGTACACACACGACTTACACACATCAATACATCTGTACAGATCAAGTATAATAAGGAGAATTAAAATGAAAAGACTTTTTTTTTTTTTTTTTTTCCCCCCCCACAGGCATCAGCAGTGATTAGAAGGTTAACAAAATACTTGAAATGATTTTGAAACAAATAAAAAATATTGAAGAACAATGCGCTATCTTCCTATCTCCAGTTATTCATCATTTTTGCATTGGAATACCTACAGGTTGGAACTGTGACATAATTAAACCAGCTTTCAGCTAGGCTTAGTCAATTTCCCTTGCCAGTCCTGATTCAATTTAAGATACCTTGTCCTCTTGAGTGGAAACCTCCTGTAATAGGAATGTAGTTAAAAGTGATGATGATGCCAAATTCTAAGTATTTCCAATAAATGTTTACGTTTCAGACTTTGCTATTCAGTAGCTGCTCTTTCTGTGTCTTTTTTAGGGATCTTGAATGAAAAACGCTTGATGTTGGATTGGGCCTTTTGCATATCTGCAACTTAGGATTTTATAGCCCTCAAAAACAAACAAACAAACAACCATTAATCATCCAGTAAGTCTCACTGACATTACTATATGAGACAGAATTTGTCTTGTATTTAGGACCCTTGAAACTTGATGCACCACAGAATCTTCAAGAAGAAGGTAAACACTGTGACTGTGAAATGAAATAGAAGATGATACATATTTAGTGTATACTTCTATTTGACTTTGAACAGTAAACCTTAGGGTAGGTCACTGACATAAGACTATACCATTATTTCCTATATTCTTTCAAAAACACTTACCTACCTTCTGTATTTAAAACAGATTTAATGTTATCTTATTTGCTAAAGAATGTTGACTCAAGTCATGTCTTATCTTTTAATGTCTGTGTGAAAACTGACTCCTGGTATCATACTAAATGTTTGGGATAGGATAAAGCCTGTACCTCTTTTATTCTTCTATTACCAGGAAAGAAGTTATCTATGAACTAATCCTGAAACATGAATGAAGAATTAAAACTTAAGATATTTAAAATTAATACACAATTTGCCATAGAAACAGGTAACAAAATTTCTTCCAATAAAAGTTTGTAACTTCAATACATAGCTTCTGGAATCTGGCTAGTTTTGTTGTATTAGCTGATGCAATTAAAATAATAGGTTTTAAATGGGTTTATATTTCAAGTATGATTATGTTGAATTGAATTATTCCCTACTTATTATGAAAATACTAAATGAACATTACTCATTTTCAACCCATTCTTCTAAATTGATTTCTATCCACTTGAGCAGGGCTAAATTTTTAAAATAAAGTAGGCAGATATTTTACACTCTCAAGTACTGTCTCAACTAGCAAATCTGGTCTAGAATGCAAAAACTGAACAAGGTCCAAAACTCACTATTGAAATATGCAAATGGACACATACCTAAGGGAGTCTACATATTGTCATCTGTTCTGTAGCCCCAAACTGGACTAACTCAGAATGATCCAATGTATTTTTTCAAAGCTTTCCATTTATAGATATTTAATTGTTGAAGAAATGTTGATGAAGTTCAAAGTGGCATGGAAGGAAGAAGACGGGATGGTGCAAAGCAAAACACAATAGGCTGGATAATTAGTCTTTTCCTCAAAAAAATATGCAACGATCAGTTCAATCCTGAAGAACCTAAGAAAACTCTCATTGTCTGTTCTACACGAAGACTTGTAATAGTGGAACTCCAAAACAACAAATGAGCTTGTACTATCTGTTTCCCTGTGATACACAGAAACACCTCTTAAAGTTCCCCATCCCACTATGGAAACACTAGATGATTTGTGGAACTCTGAACCTATAAGAAGAGAGGAAATGCCGCTTTCTCATAGAAGTGGAGCAATGTTGAGGATATAAAATCTTCTGTAGAATAGAAATTAAGATTGCTGTGCAATGTAAAGTGATACAGTTGATCTATATGAAGTAGTAATGTTTGGGAACAAAAGTAAGGCATCATTTGAAAACCTTCATCCCATCTTTCATAAAAGAATAGCGGAGTGTTCTAAGGAAGATAACATACTTGTGTCTAGAAGGGAAAAATTATTAGGAATGATTAGTATATACACACAAGAAGAACAAATATATTATTGGAAACAGAATGAGGAATGAGACATATACATAAGATTTTACAAATAACATCACCACATACAGGAAAAAAAAAAAAAAAAAAAAGAGATACTACTTTTATGGAATGTCAGTAAGGAAGTTAGCAGTAAGGAAGGTGTCACTTCCTATATGGCACATTAAGTCTTAGCAATCCTCTTGGAGGTTTCATGCACAGCTGGATGTCTGGGGCTCAGAAATGAAGTATTGGGGTTAAGTGGATACTTTGCAATGACAATTGATAAGCAACAGAAAGAAAAAAGGGGATTTCTGAGAGACATGAGAACATTTGGATCTACATGTGCTGGTGTTCACTGTAACTTTCTCTATGTATTGCTGAACTGGTGTGAGGAATCCTGATACTCAGCAACTGCAGGGATGAACAAACAGGAGCTGCAGACGCCTGGACTAGCCATTATTTATTCCCAGAACACATTTCCATATAACTGAAAGATGCTGCCTGCTGCCATTTGGCTTTTTGATGTCCTCAACTTTTTTTTAACCAATAAAATAGTATCAGTGCTAGATTTCTACAGGGTTAAGAAATAATGAGAATTTATGCTTTCTACTAATACAAACCACAACCTCTTCATTTGTAGTCTTGAGAGGAGTAATTTCAAAGACAGGTATCCCTTAAAGTAGGTCTGCTATGTATATATCTCTCCTGGGATTTTGGTGTTTAAAATTTTCTTTTTTTTAGTAAGAGATGCATGAGAGTTTACTGATATCTTTCTGGTATACTCACTCCAGTTTAATGGTACCTTTTGCCTTGTCCAGTCATTTTTCTCAAATAATGCAATCAGGTTGGCAAGGAATGATTCTCCCTCAGTGAATCTATTCCAGTGAATCTGTTCCCAGTCTCCTCCTTCTCCTTCAATGGCCAGGTTCCAAGAGAACTTGCCCCACAATAAGTGAGACTGACTTGTCTGTAGTTTCCCAGACTGTTATTTAGGCAGTTTTTGAAAATGAGTGCATCTTTCCCATGTGTGTATTGTTGATAGCATTGATAGCAATTTCCAATTTCACTAAAAATTCACCTCATATAAAGCACAATTATTTTGTAAATTAACAGACATCTGTTGAATCTGTACTGTCTGCAGTGTTTGAACATCTGTCCTATTTGTTTAAGTTACTAATTCACCCATTTATAACCCTCATTGGCTTGCATTCGAACAGCATCAACAATGGGGAGAGGCTACAATGATGAAACAAAAATCCACTGTTCCATACCACCCATACAAGTGAACCACATCCATGGCCTCAAATAAAATTGAGAAATACAGTCACAGTAACTGTTATTATATAAATCTACTTAGTACTGTCTGAACTTGTTTTCCCTTAATCTTGTACTGATCTTGATTTTGATAATGATTCCTTCAAAGGGATGGACAAAGAATCATAGGATCATATAAACACAGAATCGTAGAATCATTAATGTTGGAAAAGACCTCTAAGATCATCTAGTCTACCTACCACCACTAATTGCCCACTAATCCATGTCCCTAAGAACCACATCTACAATTTCTTGAATTCCTTCAGGGTCAGTAACACCACCACCTCCCTGGGTAGCCTGTTCCAATGCCTCACCACTCTTCCTTTAAGAAAAGCTTTTTCCTAATATTCAATCTGAACTTCCCTGGTGCAACTTAAAGCCATTCTCTCTCGTCCTATTGCTGTTACCTATTGCTGCGAGAAGAGGTTGACTCCCACTTCACTACAACCTCCCTTCAAGGAGTTGTACAGAGATAAGGTCTCCCCTGAGCCTCCTCTTCTCCACGCTAAACAATCCCAGTTCCTTCAATTGCTCCTCGTAAGACTTGTACTTCAGACCCTTCACCAGTTTTGCTGCTCTTCTCTGGACACGGTTCGGGGCTTTGATGTCTTTCTTGTAGCGAGGGGCCCAAAACTGAACACAGATCTCAAGGTGGAGCTGAATACAGGGAGACAATTACCT
Source organism: Lagopus leucura (assembly GCF_019238085.1). Classification (NCBI taxonomy): domain Eukaryota; kingdom Metazoa; phylum Chordata; class Aves; order Galliformes; family Phasianidae; genus Lagopus; species Lagopus leucura. The sequence continues at coordinate 88,140,956 of NW_024962262.1, forward strand.
CCCTGCCCCTGTTGGCTACCCTGTTTCTGATACAAGCCAGGATGCTGTTGGCCTTCTTGTTCACCTGGCCACACTGCTGCTTGTGTTCAGCTGAGCACAGTCCAGCAGCCCAGATTGTTTTCCTCCATGCAGCTCTTCAGCCACTCTGCCCCAAGCCTACAGCAAAGTATTGGGTTGTTGTGACCAAAGTGCAGGACCCAGCACTTACTCTTGTTGAAACTCATCTCACTGGCCTCACGCCCATCGATCCAGCCCTCATTTATGACCCTTTTGGCAAGTATCTAAAATTAAGAAGCAAAGTTAGATAGCGTTGGCTGTAAACAGACTTTTCTTAAGGACAAATCAGATGCTATAAAAGAATCCTACCCTTGACAAAAGCACTAAAAAGATCAGAGGATCATCAAACACTTTTTCAATTTGCTGCTCAGAAAACAAAACAAAAAGCCTCACAAAACTGCACTGAGAACAAACAGTATGCTAAATGAATTTAGTTTAAATCAAGAAACAAGTTAACTCAAAATTCAGGTGTAATATAAACATTTGGTTTTCATCTTCATTTTAAAGCTAGGAAATATTTTTGGCCCTAGATAGAACATGTGAAAATTAGAAGGCCTAATCAACTTAACCAAACCACCTACTTCTGAAAGAGCTAAGCATTTTTCTAACTCAAGGCATTAAATAAAACACATTCAGAGGAATTGGGCTAGACCTGAGAAAGAAGTTGCTGGTGCCATTTAAGAAGGCCTAGCTTATCCAGGGCTAACAAATACAAGGCAGGAGTTGCAGGATACCTATGACCTTCCAGACATGTAGCTGAAGTTGAAAGATAACAAGATGTTTAAAATGGCACCAGACCCCACATTTCTGCAACTGAATCTCACCATTATTAACTCACAGGATCAAATGCATTTCAAAATGCTCTGCATATCCAATTATCATAACAATTCTTTCTAAAAATTCTGAAGTAGACTATGCAAATGCATCCTACAATAGAAAGTAATTCTTTATTGGATATTGAGAAAGCATATCTTTTTTTTCCCATGCCCTGCAACTTCCTAATGAGAATAAAAAAATCCAAATAGTAAGTCAATACGACTTTTTATTACACGCCAGAAACCAAAGCAGGGATCATTCCTAATTCTGTTTCTGAATAGCAGGAAGCAGTGCTGTTCATATCTACCTTGTTTTTCACAGTTAACTGCTTGAGGTTATAGTTTTTCAATATAAACACTGACTGTAATAAAAGAATAAGCATAAGGCCAGAGGAAAAAGTGGCTGCAATGCTGTTCTTTGAAAAGAGCATATACATTCCAGATCTCAGAGCTGATTAGCTACGTGGACAGAGGAGTGGAAGAAATTAAGCTAAGACACCACAACCCCAGGGTTGAATACTGTTGAAACTTCATTAGTTCTGTGTTCTCCAGAAACTCATTATCTGAAATAACATTTGATGACTCACCAGAGTCAAAGGGAGCATAACAGCCTTTCTTATTCCCTGTCTTTTTGTATTTTCTAAGAGTCTCAGTCTAACGATATTCAGATTGAATAATAAACATCTGTTCAGTTTTGTTCGAGGAAGATGGTTAAGGTCAGTATTACCTGGCAGTAACTAACAAAAAATTTATATGAAAATATTCTTAATGCAAAGAAATATAAAATAATTCAGGTTGAAAAGATGCTAGGGAGACATCTGGCCCACCCCTGACTTGAAGCAAATCTGAGGTAGATCAGTTATTCAGGAATTAATCAAGTCAACTCTTATTTTTCTCTTGCCCCTCTCAAAGTGGGATGCACCACCTTCTTTCCTCCAGGCACTTGTAACTCCAGTTGGTAACCACGAACTTGCCTGCTACGTTTGATTTCCAAATGCCCTTGTGATTAATACTCATCAGGTAGCTTAAATTGTTTATCGCTGTTGCATGTTTTTCACTCAGATCTGGATGGGACAAATAAGACGATCTACCATACAGAATTACCATTCAGAGTTTAAATAAGTCTTCTGATACAGTGTTTGTGCTTACAGCAAATAGTGATAAAAAAGTCCTAGAATCTGTAAAAGGACATTACCAAATTCTGCAGAACACAGTTTAATATCAGGAATCAGCTTGTCTTCTTGAAAACTTGTGTTTTCCCAGACAGCTTTTACTATGAATATTTTAGTCACATCCCACCACCTGAAAATAGAAAGCTTCTTTCCCCATCTATCTGTATGCTCAGGAAAAAAACTTATTGATACATGGCTTTTACAAACTCTTTCCACATATGTCAAACTTAAGAATCTCAGATTCATTTTTCTTAATGATTTGTTTCATTCCACGCAGAAGAGAGGCCGGAGAAATCCCTTTATTCAATCTGTTAATTTTCCACTTCTGTATTTTCAGTTAGGAAATGTATTATTTTCTATGCTTGAGTTTGTCTAATCATGGCCCTCAGTCCACTCTATACTGAATTGACTACCTCTCTGTTGAATGTGAGCAATTTTCTATAAGATGCAAAGCAAATTTATTTTTTTTTTACCCAACTTTTGCAATGCCCATGCAGTTCCACGCTGGTATCAAGAGACTGCAACAGTTTCATTCTCCTCTGTAACTTTGTGGCCACATTCTCTGAGATCAACAGCTGCCTCTTCAATTCTGCTCCTCTAAGTCATACAGTCTTCTGTTACCAACTGCATGAAGTAAATGAAATGCTCAACATGCTCCAGAAGCAGGTATGTGTATTTGTGGCTTCAACTTTTTTTCCTATTTTTTCTTTTTACCTTTTTAGTCATATACTGAGACTTATTTTCACATACTCCACTTTTTCCAGCAAATTTTGCATTAATTCCTACAAATTTCCATTCAAATTATTACCACTGACAAAGCACAGGGTAATGTCCACCCAAAGACAGATTCACTGTCAAGAATACCAGTACTGTAATCCATCAGGAAATTATGTACTGATTACAGAATGATAGCCCACTTAGGCTTATACTGCAAAGTAAAATCAGTTAGATTCTTATCAGTACTTTTTGCTGTTATTTGTTACAAGAATGAAAGGTGCAATGATACTGTTGGCAGTGAAAACTCTAGGAAAAAACTTATTGTCGAGAAGAAAAATATCATTATCTCCATTTTTCATTAAAAACTTGAAATTTTGTTTCTAATGACAATGTTCACCTATGTATTGGAAAAATTTATTTCTGTATTTGTTTTATATTCTGCTATGGTAAGTGAGAAGACATACTAAAGGAAGTATCCAAGTCTCAAACTCTCATTTTACAGCACCTAGGGAAAAGTTTGATTCAGGAAGTCAAATGAGCACAGAAGGCAACTATGAAATAAGTTAAATATACTTACTTCAGGTTTATAGCATTTTGCAATTTATAGTATTTATAGAATGTTATAAATGACAAGTCAGATGATAATAGATCTCTTGTGTTAGTATCGTGCCATGACATTTTCACACTGTATAAATTCTAAAAGGAAATCTACAAAGTGTATTTTTTGTCATTCTATCAAAGTAATGACCGCTGGAAACATTAGCAATAAGCTGGGCAATAATCCCATTTGTTCAGATTCAGACTACTATTTATAGCAGAAACCCTAACTTTTATCACCATTGTTGGACATGGAGCATCCTCATGTCTTTGGTCTGCTGATAAGCGGTAGCTCCCACTGGGAACAAGGAATGCAAGAAAAGGGTTGTCCTTCTCCCCAGGGCAAGCTCTGCACTTTTGGTCCTATGTGTTTACAAAATCACTAAGCACCTCAGGGGGGTCTTAGTAAAAGAGGCAGCCAGAGTTATTTACCTTGGAAAAAGAATGAGAAACCTCCCCAGTGGGAATATATTTCAGCCAGCTTCCAAAGACCAGATGCTAAGGTCATTCTTTTCTTCTGCAGGAGGCACTAAAACCTTTCCACTGGTAACAAGTGGCAGAACAGTATTTCTTATGTAGAGATAACACAGAAGTCCATCCCTGTCCATTTATTCTCAGTGAGCTCAAATTTCATTCTAAGGCAGTTTCCAAGCCCAGCAGCAGTGGAAAGAAAACACTCACAATCATTTAACTTCTAATAATGAAAGTAAGTGTATTTTATAGCTGCTCAGCACCTCAGGAGTGGTGCTAACATTGCTTCTATTTTTGTTCACGCTAAAGGGTAAGGAGTTCATCCTTGCTGCTCCAAAAGCAAAGGGTTTAGATAAAAATCTCTTTTTCTCTCCCGAAGAAGTTGGGGCTCCAAAATACTGTCAAATTGAAAATCTCAGAAGCTGCCTATAATTTTCTGCTAGCTTTTTCCTTTATTTATGCCACCTGCTGCTGTCCTGTCACAGCACAGCACAGCAGGGAACAGGAATGAAAGGAAGAGCCACAAACACACACGGCTGGATTGTGTTTTCCCAGTGGAGCAGCATGAGGTAAAAATGATAGGGATTACGCTGCCACTTGCCCCGAGGCAAAATGTTAATAATGTAGGAAACAGCCTTACGCTTTCTTCTCCCAAGGGGGAAAAAAAGGGATCTTTGATATTGGAAAATTGAGTTTTTATGCCCCTAAAGGTTGCTCACTAGCTTAGAAATGTATATTACTGCATGGGGTCATTAAAGTAGTAACATGATATTATAAGGGTTGGATTTTGTCCAAGAAATCAGGTGCTCATTGCTTCCAAAGAGTATCAAATAGCTTTTTTTCAGATGGTCTACAAAATACTTTTTATTCCAGCACGGCTTTATCACCACAGCAAGTTGTTTTTTTTTTTTTTGCCTTGATGTTTCAGAATTTTCACATTAGGCAAGTCCACAGGAAATAGATGTTATGGTCTGTTGACAGCAACATTAATTTAGACAAACATTTCACTGGAAAGTAGGAATAAAACATCTTTTGTACCTCACTAAACCATACAAGTTTAAGTCTAGGTACCAAGAAAGCAAGTAGATTTCAGGTTATCCAGGATTGGCTGACACACCCGAAAGCTCTGCTGCCATTCAGCAAGACCTGGACAGGCTGGAGAGCTGGGCAGTAAGAAACCAGATGAGGTTCAACAAAAGCAAGTGTAGAGTCTTGCATCTGGGGAGGAATAATTCCATGCACCAGTACAGGTTGGGGGATGAGCTGCTGTAGGGGAGCTCTGTGGAAAGAGACCTGGGTGTCCTGGTGGATGACAGGTTGGCCATGAGCCAGCAGTGTGCCCTTGTGGCCAAAAAGGCCAATGGCTTACTGGGGTGCATTAAAAAGAGCGTGGCCAGCAGGTCGAGGGAGGTGATCCTCCCCCTCTACTCTGCCCTGGTAAGACCTCATCTGGAGTACTGCATCCAGTTCTGGGCTCCCCAGTACAAAAAAGACAGGGATCTCTTGGAAAGAGTCCAGCGGAGGGCCACGAAGATGGTGAAGGGCCTGGAGCATCTCCCCTATGAGGAAAGGCTGAGTGAACTGGGTCTGTTCAGCCTTGAGAAAAGGAGACTGAGAGGGGACCTGATCCAGGTCTATAAATATCTAAGGTGTGGGGGGCAGAATGGCGAGGCCGGACTCTTCTCAGTGGTGAATGGTGACAGGACAAGGGGAAACGTCTGGAAACTGCAGCATAGGAAGTTCCGCACAAACATGCGCAAGAACTTCTTTACAGTGAGGTGACGGAGCACTGGAACAGGCTGCCCAGGGAGGTGGTGGAGTCTCCTTCTCTGGAGATGTTCAAGACCTGCCTGGATGCCTACCTGTGCGACCTGCTGTAGGGAACCTGCTTTGGCAGGGGGGTTGGACTCGATGATCTCAGGAGGTCCCTTCCAACCCCTACAATTCTGCGATTCTGGGATTCTGGGATTCTGTGATCTCTTTCTCTGCGGACACATCTAATCACTGTAGTGTTCTTTCCAGTTGTCATTCAACTGTCCAAATGTGGTACTTAGCTTATGATTATGAATCTAAAGAGGCATAATTAAATACTAAGTTCTTTTCTGTTGATTAAAAACAGTGGAAGTAAAGCAGAAATCTGGTATTTTTCTGAAGTAAGAATCCAATTTTGGGATTTCGGATTTCTTTCTTTACCCATGTTCACATTGAAAAAATTATTCCTGATCTCATCTCAGATCAAATAAAAATCATATCTCCTGTTTCACAGCAATAAATCACTGACAAATATCAATTCAAAAATGATAAATCTTAAGAAAATGAATTGCATTTGATTAGAAAGGATCTCCTCTCTGTAAGATATTTAGAGTGGCTGGCAGTGCACAGAGAACAAAATAAAATCATTGCTGTATCCTGTAAATGTGCTGATAGGAAATAGGAATCTGCGTTACCACTTTCTGATGCTCAGCAAGCACTCTTGAAATTACAGATACAAGAGTGACCCTTAGCAATTTTGCCTTAGGATCAATGCAGTTGATTGAATTTTTCATTTCCTTTGCATGGCTTTGGGTTGTAGCAACTTCTCTCCTCATACATAACTTATACTTCCAGTCTCTATCAGCATAAAACATGTATTAGGAGATTACTTATCAGTGTAAAATGGAATTATGAATACTTTTTGCTGAGAGAACAATTCCTTTACTGCATTAATCCCAGCAACAAAAAGTCCTGATTCATGCCTAGCAAGATATGTTAAAGCAGATCAAGTATAGGTGTTTATTACAGGCTGCTATTCTTCGGCCCTACATTTCATTTTGTTAAGGTCTCCTAAGAGAAGCAGTTTCATTTAGCCTTGTTAAGCTTTATTTAGGGAGAAGAATGGAGAAGCACGACCTGCCAGTCTGGAGTAGCTTTTTCAGTCCTCATCAGAACACATTCCAAATTGAAAATGCATATGTGAAGGGCTACACTGACTTGCAATGTTTACACTACATTTGCTTTCCTGATGGTGGTAATTTTTCCTGAGTGTTCTCATAACACAAATGACTTAAGACCCTAAGAAAAATTGGAAACACAGAAGAAGCTATAACAACAAAGCCTGTAACAACCAAGTTAACCTAGCCAAATAACGTGGAAAATGGGAAAGCTAAGATGTTAAGAAAATTAATAGCATCCAAAATTTAATTGATAACTGGTACTCAGTAATGTTTCCCTTTTTATAAAAAGAGATTAGCAGTTTGATGTATAAAGAGGTGCTTTACCAGATATTATGGTAGTGATCTCTCTCAGAGCCTTCACAGCTATCAGATACAAAAGAAACAGTTAATTTTTTCTTTTTAAATCTTAAAAAGGATTTCAAAATTGATTCAACATTTGAAATACTATTTCTCTATGGAAAGCCAGAATATCCTCCTTTGTCTTCCTCTCTCTACAGATGATTTCAGCAGGAAATACTGAGTTGTAGCTCGCAGGAAAAGCCCAGTTTTGCTGCTTCATAAGAAAGCCCATTTCCATTTGTGGTTATGTGTAGTTTAAAAACAGCAGTGAGATATTACACAAAATGGCTGGATGGCATCAAGCTGTCTGAGAGCATCTGCTTCTCAGACCTCCTCTGATGCATGTGATGAGTGTTTTCCAGTTCTATCATCCCAATGTTCCCTAAATGCAGACGGACCTTGTTCTGTGACTGCATGTAAAATCAGGTGGTGGCACTGGGGGAAGATTCAGTGAGAAGTAGAGCGCCTTGTATTTTTTACTGGAAAACGTCTGACTTTTTGACAGTCAGTGGCAAGGCTCATTTTAACAAACCTTTGGTCAAAGGATGTTGCAGGATGCCTGCCTTGTTAGCTTCACCAAACTGCAAGGACAAAGCATTGCACTCTTGTGGGGTAAAGCTGAAGGACAGAATCACCAAACAGGGAAATGCAGATTTTTATATTGCATTATCCTTAGTGCTACCATCAAAGTCCAGCTCCAGAAGAAGGAGTAAGGCTGGATGCACAGTGTCTTGCCCACTGAGCCCTGTACAGAAACTCCTCATATGATCACCATTCCTCATAAGAGTTGTGCCTCAGTATGAGCATCACAAGCAATAGAGCTTTTACCATATTCATATTGCAGTTTCAGGAGAACACACACTGAAGATGTTATCATTGGTAGAGATCTGTTTGTTCCCTGCTGGTCTTTCAATTTTTGTTTTTATGAGCTTCGGATATTGAGCAGATGTTTCAACCTGATTTTTTCTTTATAATTGATATAAAGCCTGGTAGCCATTCCCCCATGTTAGCTGTTCAAGACACTAAGGTAAAATTCTTAGTAAAATTACTTTAGAGAATGAAACAACTCTCACAAGAGGCAGTCATTTTTCCTTCCACTGCACCCCAAAAAACAAAGCAGAAGTCTTATTCAAAAAAAAAAAAACAAAAAAAACAGTGGATGCTGCGGGTAGCATTTGTCTGAACAAAAGCAAATGTCTATATATTTGTATCTAACTTGAACTAGACACTTTCTGAGATCTTTTCTAGACAGAGGAGGAAAGCTCTTTCAGGCTGTCATTTTGATATACATACATATGCATTTTGATATACGTATCATCTTAAAGTGAATCACTAAAATACAATGTATCGATCTTGCTCAAAAAGCATCTATTTTTCCACTTACTAGAAATAAGGCCTCAGCTGTCTGTTCAGACATAGAAATCTCAAGCTGAATATGATGAATCTCACCTTGTTAGATTATAATGACTGACCTGTCAATCAATTTATCCTGCTGATAAATGACTAATACAGAATCACAGATACATAGCACTCATGATCCAAATAATTGGTTACTATAAGCACACAACTGTGGTTTCAGGGACAGAATAATTTACTGCAGTGTCTCTGCATGAGCATCAGATCTTTACACTGAAAACAACAGCTTAATCTGATTTCCCTGATAGCAGCACTGTATCTTCTAATTTTGTTATAATACAGATAGAGCAACGTGTTGTCCTCAGTCCCTGCACTGTGCAAGGGAGGTGCTGCCTTGGGCTGTGACAACACACCTTCAAACCTGTCCAGCTGCTGACCACCCTGTGGAACAAAGAGAGCCCTGAATATCTGAACATTTGCAGCTGCCAAAACCCTCACTTGCTCTTTTGTCTGTTCCTGCATTACAAACTCTGGCATAAATCCTTTCAGCAGAGAAGTTTCTTTGCTCATCCTTACACACCTGCTTAAAAAAATATATGTCCTTCAATGCTCAGTGCTATCCATTTCACAGCTGGAAAATCGTATAGTTGAGAGTACTCAATTAAATTTGTCAGAAAGTTTGGACTGTGAAGTTTATCATTTTCCTCATTTCTTTGGGAAAAAAAGACGTCAGAATTACTTGCTCCATTTATCCTTGTATACAAGTCAGAAGAGGAACTGATGAAAAAGTGTATTTTAGAACATTAGAAACTGTAGTTTGAAAAGCATTTTTTAGATCTATAGTTCATAATGAAGTGTGCAGAATGATGATAAGGATGAGCTACCCTGAATAAGTATTAATTTCATTCCTACTTATCTGTCTCTTTTCCGTGTCATGGCTTCAATTTCAGGTTACGATTACTAGATAAAAATCCTTCCCTTAAGATACTTTAGCATTGTCTCTGTGTGTGTGTGTGTGCAAAGCAATTATGGAAAAGATCATTTGTTTTCTTTTGAGTGCAATCTCCATACTCAATGTACTGAACTAATAAATGGGGTCAAAAGTTCAAATAATGAAAAATGCAATAACCCTTGCTGATGACTATAAAAAAAGAGAAAGAAAAAATATTGGAAAGTGGAGAAGAGACAGAAAGAATTAAGCATATGTTGTAAGGACTTAACAAAGTACCTCAGCTCTTCTCAGAGGACCAGCAAAACTGAGAGGAAGGGTTGCTCAGTTTGAAGAGAAACCAAATAATTTTTTCCAACAAGTAGAAAAGAAAAAAATCTAGACTGGGAGAAAGCTTTTATTTTATTTTATTTTATTTTATTTTATTTTATTTTATTTTATTTTATTTTATTTTATTT
>NW_024962262.1:88150829-88226709 GCF_019238085.1 Lagopus leucura
TTTATTTTATTTTATTTTATTTTATTTTATTTTATTTTATTTTATTTATTTGCTTGAGTTTTTTTGTTTGGTTGGTTGGGTTGGTTTGTTGTTTTCTTTTGGTGAGTGATCCTAACCACACAAGGCAAGTGCTATGTAATTTTGGCTCTTCTGGAATAAGAAAATGTTGCACACGGAGATAACAAAATATGTAAGGCTATTAGCATCTTCAGTCACTCCAAATGCCCACAGATCAACACAGGCTGCTGCTGAAAAGAGAAGCCCTATCTCCTTTTGTTTTTTCTCTCAGCTTAGACACTTAATTAGTTCCCTCCCTTGCATAAGACTTTACTGACCTTTCACATATGCAGTGAGTTGGATCAGTCTAACCAGTTAAGAGAAAAGCATTGTTCTGACTAGTTTACTTTGTGTCAGCAAATGATAGAGCTGATTTCACTCACTGTGTGGGTACTGAATTACCAGCACAGATGACTGGGAATCTGGGACTGGAAGATGTGGCTGAGGAGTCAAGCCATGGCTTTCAATAGACACAGCTGGACAAGAATAAGGGCACTGTAAAACGCAAGCTGCATTTTTCTGACCTATTTAGCTTCTGTGCAGGAGTCACTACAGGTACCATCTCCAGAGAATACACAAACACAAACAAGGCCAGTGGTAAGATGATGAAGGCAGAGCTTTCCTGTCCTGACAGTACACAGCTGTACTGTGACAAATACTTGAAATAAGAGTAAAGAGGAAGGTAATCCTATTGCGCATATTTGTGGAGGTGGGAGGATTCAGGGCAGCTAGACTACAGAGGAAACAGTTACAATTTGGGGGCAAAGACAAAATATCACAGAATCACAGAGTGGCTTGGGTTGGAAGGGACTTCAAAGCACATCCAGTTCCAGCCCCCAGCAGTAGACAGGGCTGCCTCCCCACCAGCTCAAGCTGCCCAGGGTCTATCTAACCCAATCTTGAGCACCTCCAGGAATGGGGCATCCACAGCTTCTCTGGGCAGCTGTGCCAGCGCCTCACTGCCCTCTGAGTAAAGAATGTACTCCTAACATCTAAACTAATCCCCTCTCCTTTAGTTTAAAGCCATTCCCCCTTGCCCTACCACTATCTGTCTAAAGTCACTGCTCCTGCTTGTAAGCTGCCCTCAAGTACTAGAAGCTGCAATGAGGTCTCCCTGAAGCCTTCTTTTCGCCAAATTGAACAAGCTCAGCTCCCTCAGCCCATCGTCATAGGAGAAGTGCTCCAGCACCCTGATCATCCTTTGTGGCCTCTGGACCCACGCCAACTGCTCCATATCCTGGAGGCAACATGTAGGGCCTCACAAGGGCAGAGAATGTGATTGAAATATTTTGGGAAAAAGAGCCTATGGCTAGGAGCCAATGAGAAAGGAGTGCAGAAATAAAATACAAGAGTATAAGGAAACGGACTCTGAAAGGAATGCAAGAGGAAAACAGCTACGGTGCATGAAGATCATCCTGTAATCAAACAATGCAACCTGAGATGGGAAACAGATGCTGGAACCTGAGAAATGGAGGCTGGATTTGGGAACGAAAGGAGATGAGGACTGTAACAAGGTGTCAGCTGAAAAAGGGCAAGACAGCGGTAGATTGGAATATGCTAAAGAGTTCCACTCATCATCAGAGGATGAGAAGGAAAACGGAACATGTTTCCTCTTGACTGCAAGAACATTACAGTGTGACATAGAGACCCTGATTCTATTTTAGTTTCAGATTTCATGTGGAAATCACTGCGTTGTTCATTTATTTCAGCAGAATATCTACCAGAGAAGGGCAGTGTGTACTGTTCTGCATTACTGAAGAGGAGGAAGAGAGGAAAGAAATGAGAAGAGTTGAGGCGGGGTATTGCCAGGCCTCAGTGACACCGGCTGCTTGGAAACCCAAAGGGGTATTTTGCTCTCACAAGTTTTGCTTTCATCTAGAAACAGCCTCACCCAGAGTGTACATGGAAATCAGTAAGGAACGTATTTACAATAGAAACAGGACTATAAGGACTGGGAATTAATAGGAAAAGAACGATTTTTTTTTTTTTTTAATGTTCCTAATTGCATTAAGAATAACCGATTGTTAATGGTGAAACAATCAGACAGAGACTGCTTAGAATTCATTTCTAATTGTACCTTCTATCTCCATCTGAGGGTAGATAATGAGCTTCACAGTCAGTTTTTGTTTGATATAAAATGAACTTCAATTAACTAGATGCCTTCATTTTTAAATCAAATAATAAATACGGCTAATGTCTTATCTGTTAGTAGGAACTTGCATTATGATAAAAATGAATATAATTAAAGATTATAAAATCAGTGAGAAAAAAATAAGTCTTGTGCACAATACAGCCAAGATTTCTTTCATTCTCAGATGGAATCAAACACCACAACCAGACAAAAAAAAAGTATTTCTTACAGGAAGTCATGCACATCAGTAAGAAAGCTGACATAAATTGAAGAGTTCTCATTTATTTTACATACTCTCTGAAACACCATCAAACAAACTGTGACTGCCAGAGTAATAAACCTAAGTATCCAGAACATGTTGTACACATAATATTTCTAGTTACACAAACCTAACCGCACACTAAGTGAGTTGATTAGTCTCTACTGCATATATTAGGGTGGTAAATATGCTGTACCCCATTGATTCACTCTCTGTGAAATGACACATGAGTTGCAATTACCAAGTGATGCAGTGTGCAAAACAATAATCATTCATATATGCATACACACGGATTCACACAAACATGTACCCAAACACATTCAGAAAGCAATAGAAGTTCATCCAGCCTTTGCCAGCTGTTTGAATCATTTACATGCAGCGACATCTCCAGTTACCCAAGGGGTACATCCTGCAAGTAGGAGGGATGTCTGCTGCCTGCAAGTCCTTCACCTCCCCTGAAGCTCTCCAAGCAGCAGGAAGACTCGCAGCCAGCACATGCAGTGGATGCCCAGCCTCTCTCCAGCTGTGAAACTCCTGCAAAATTTGGCTTCTGGGGCTGGAAGCACAGGGTTTGTAACAACAGCATGTATATAAGATCAATCTAAAGCTTGTGGAAGTCGTAGGGAACCCTTCAGCTATTTTATATTACCTTTGGCAAGTCCCTGTAGTTAACTCATGGGATAAGGGAGATGGACAAAAGAGGTCAAGAACATGAAAAGGTGTTAGACAGACCTTGAATAGCTAGTTTTGGGCTCAGCACAGGTTCTGGATGCCACAGAATGGTCAAAATAGAGATCTTTTTAATGAAATACAAAACAGAGTCTCACTTTTATTCATTTGAAAACTTAGCTGTGATGATGCTGCAATTATAAGCGCCCATACCTGTTTAATGTTTTGCAGGAGTTAATGTAGTAAATACTGTAGAAAATCAAGCAGTAGGAAAAAATATTTACTATTGGCTTTTCTTAGAAACACTTAGTACAAAATCCACAATATTGAGAAGGATCTAAAACTAAGAGACTTGTTTTACAGTTCATGCTAGCATAGGCACTGTGTTGATTCTTTGCTACAGCTGGGAATTTCACCAGCACGATTCCTGGTTTACAAAACTCCAGAGGAGACTGGTTATATTAAAAATGTGCTAAGAAGAGATTTTCTGAATGCTTCTTATTATCTCTTCTGAATTCAAGTCTTGATTAAAAATGATCAGGTTCATGCTATGTTTATTCATACTCATTTATTAAACAGTCAAACCTTAATTTGCATGCATGCATTCTTAAAGAATGTTATGAAGAAAAATGCTTTTCCGTAGCAAGCCTCTTGCTCCAAAATAATGGAAAACCCACTCTGGCCATTATGTCCGCCTCTGACCTTGGGGACTACTGGCTTAGAGCCTGCTTGCTGCAGGTTGCTTGGGCTAAATGACCTTGTAGTCTCAACTAAAACATCTCCTAAGTGTTTCATAAACATCTTGTAATTATCTCAATAATGGGATTTGCTAGCTGTTACAGATATGTGGGTGTTTTTTTTGCAAATAACTGTCAACGGTTTACAGGCTGGTTCGGCCCGGTTCCGTGACGAGCGGGGCGGAGGGATCTGCAGATCCGCGCCTCCGGAAAAAAAGGAAACAGGAGACCCCAAAATAATTAAAACAGCGGCACCGACCTGAGGAGAAACAAATTTACTAAGTATATTATCGGAATGCAAGATAACACACTATAATACAATATAATCAGAATTGAAGCTAATAAATCAAATATAATGAGAGAGAGAATGTCCGAAAGGTGGATAGGCCTCACCACAACGCTGAGGTAAGATGCGCAGTCCAGTTGAGCAGCAGGGAGACGGGAGCAGCGCCCACGACGAAGGGCAGGCGAGAAAGAGGAATCAGGCGACCCTGCCAGGAGTTAAACCTCCTCCCCCTGAGCGCAAGGTGCCCTGGGGAATGTAGTTCTTCTTCTCTTCAGGGCAGGTACCCAGGACTTGAGCATTGACAGTTAAAGTCTCAGTGCCCCACATGATGTTATGATGTGGAATACCGAAAGCCAAAAATCACAAAACCATGACAATAACCCACCCAGGAGTGTCCCTGCAACAGCCCTGATCTTTTCAGCTGCTCTGAGGTAATACACAGATGGGAAGAAAAAATAGGCTGCTGTAATAATTAGCCTTGAAAATTCTGAGCATGGAAAATACACTGGGAGTGCAAACTGAAAATATAAACTTCCTGGTTTCAGACAAAGTTGGCCTCCTTCTGGTGCTCCTGAAAATTGTGCACCCCTGGCTGAGAGATAATTGCTTCTTGAAGGCTTTCAGCAAGAAACATACACACATAAAATTGACTTCTAAAACTTACTCAGATGTGCTTTTGACGATTTTACTCTGATCCCAATTTTCACACTCTGGAAACTCCATAATCTGCTCCCACTGCCAACTCACTTCACAGTTAATACGGATTTGCTATGTTTCTTTCTGCATATGTACACAGTAAATTTACATGACAATCTGTACCATGCAATTGCAAAAACAGCAATTACATTTTAATAAATGAATTTAACTTGACAATTTGAATTCTAAATGCTAAGGGATGTTAAATTCAAAGTGACTATCTAAAATGAAACTATCTGGCAAACTTTATGCAATCCATCAAAGTTAACTTGTGTAAGATTTTACATCCATAATGCACTAAAGCAAAGACATCATATATATGTAACAATAGATTTACCTCTGTTCTTTATCAAAACACAATGTGAGCTGTGCCAAAATTTATAAAAATGAAGTGCTTCACGGCTTAGAATGATGACAAATGTATGCAAAACTATGTACTGTATTTGGACTACATTTAAACTGGAATCTGTAACCATTTGTTCAGATATTGCAGCTTTTCCCCATGGATACACAACCCTGTGTTTGGCTATTACTCACATACATCCTGTTTGCTGTAGTGCAACATTTACCAACCATCACTCATCAGGGAGTGGCCTGCAAACTCCTCAGCTTACCATTCTCTTCCTAACAAGAACTGAATTTCATAAGGTCTCAACAGAAACTTGCAATAGCCACTCTGATTCCCAAAATGCACCTCTTGGAATTCACAGAAATTTTTTTAATCTAATGTACTTGACAGTGATTTCCTAATTTCCTAACTGTCAAGTCAAATACCGAAGACCATAGTAAGGACAAGATAAAAGACAATGAATGAACTTTGAAAATTCAATTTATGTCTATTTTGTAACCTATGTACAATCAATGGATATTGGATATGAAGTGAATAAAAAAGCTGAGATACATTGTTTCTGAATAGCATGTAGAATTGTGATGATGACTGATGCTGTAGGAACAATCTGAAATGAACTATTTATTCATATCTTGAAGAAGATATTTTTATATTGAGAGTTTTTAGAATTCTTGGTAGCAAAAATATTTGGATATATAATTTCATGCTTTAAAGCGAACTAATTATTAGATATCAGGAGAAAAGCAAATGTGTAGCAGACGATGCCACAGCTGTGGAGATCTTTAACTTCCCTCTGAAGTATTTGATTTTGGCTTTTACGAAAGAAAGGAAGTTGGAATTGGATGCTGGGTCTGAGTCAGCATGACAGCTTCTATTTTCCTATTTAATGGGATGTTGTAGCCCAGCTGCTAAGAAAAGTCTTATACTGCAATATAAATACATAAATAAAATCTTTTTTTTTAAAGCTAACTCAAGGTTTTCATTCAACGACATAGGTGCTTTAGCCATCAGGGAACGTGTAGTAAAGATTTGAGTTTCTCACAAATAATCCTAACAAATGTCACTCATTTCCTTGCACAACAGCTGAAGCTGTCACCCACTGGAAGACTGAAGCAATTTAAGGCTGCAATTCCTCCTGCAAATACATTCAGTGTTTTTTGGTGAAAAGACCCCCCCACATATCCATTATTTCCTAGTTCAAGACATCTTTTCGTTAGTCAATTGTAACCTTAACAAATGCTAACTGTAGCATTTTCCATATAACTCTTCCCCCCTCCCCTTTAAGTTTTAAAGTACTGATTTTCACAATGCAAATGACTCAAAATTCTTTTTATTCTTTCACATATTTTAGAAGTTTCCTCACTAGTTCCTCACAGAATGGCTTGAGGTGAATTTTTTTTCCTCTTATTCTTATTCTGACTCTTCTTATTCTTTATACAAAAAAAAAAAACAAACTTCCATGTCTGACTGATCCATACATTTTATTTATTCTCCTCCAACCTATATAATAACCTCCAACTGGTTTAATAACAAAACATGTGGATCGCTAACAGATTAGTAGGAGTAAATATGTTCCCCATGTACAACCAGACTATTTTGCATAAAGCTCAGGCAAAAAGGCTGCAGCGCTGTCAGAGCTTTGGTTCAGGCATGCTGTCAGCTGTGTCAAGCAGCGAATGCACGTGGCACCAGGGCTTGTGAAGACCAAACAAGGGTAATTTACTGAAGTCTGTAAAGGAGATAGCAGTGCTGAAAGCTTAACACATCACCCATATTTCACAGCTTCAGCATTTAGTTCATTGAGGCCATCAACAATTAAAGCTATTCTTTGGTCTGTCTGACAATTTTTTAAGACTGATAGTGTTCTCAATTTTATTTCTTTTTAACCTATCTCGCAGACAGGCGCTGTAACTTTTTGCAAACAGACACGCCATTCTCTGAGTTATCTGAAAACTGCTGAAACGGGAATGTTAGGAGCATGATTAGAAAATATAATTATTTTGGTACATGGGAAGCTTCCCTGAAGCTGTCAATTGATTATCAGGAGGAGAAACACCTGTTAGAGGACATGTCCATCAGGCTAACCATTGGTGGGATCCAAGTGGACCCTACATATGTAGTAAAATTTGCTGCTGCAGTCTGTGACACAACTGTTAGCTTCTGTAAATTCAGAGCTATCATTTATGACCATCCACGATTAGAAAAAAGTCTGTTAGGTAAAACTAAGCAAAAATAAAACAGTAAATAATAAAAATAAATTTATTTTGATCTCCCTGCCTTCAACTCTCATAATAGCATACAGTTTTCTTTATACTACAGAAAAAAAATAAAAGCTTCAGAGTATCCTGGAAGTCATCCCAGCTTCCTTTTTCTGGGGAAAAGGAGGTTGAGAGGAGACCTTACTGCTCTCTTCCCACATCTGGAAGGCGCTTACAGTGCGAGTGGGGTTGGTCTCTCACTGGTGACAGGACGAAGGGAAATGGCCTCAAGTTGCAGCAGGGTAAGTTTAGGTTGGATATCAGGAAACACTTCTTTACAGAAAGGATTGCTAAGCACTGGAATAGGCTCCCCAGGAGGTGGTTGAGTCACCATCCCTGGATGTGTTTAAAAACCCTTTGGATGTGGTGCTCAGGGACATGATTTAGCGAAGGGTTGTTAGAGTTAGTTGTTAGAGCTAGAGGGTAGTATGGTTAGGTTGTGGTTGGACTTGATGATCTTTAAGATCTTTTCCAACCCGAGTGATTCTACGATTCTATGGTTCTATGATCACTACATCTGATTTTACTCTAGCAGTGATTTCATTTGCTAGCATCCTTGAAAATGTGGATGGATATTTTCACTGCATCGTGTCTCCATTTCGAAGCACAGTTTATCGGCCCATATAAAGACAAAAACAAATCAGAGGTAGGTGGCATGGACTTACTTCTGTAGGGGCAAGAAAGGACCTAAGAACACTCAGGAGTCAGATGATTTCTTGCTTGCATGTAAAAAGTGAAGTTTAATCTCTGCAATGCAACTAGAAAAGGGGTGATGAATATCATGGCTATGATCTGATTAACACTGATAGGAACAGAGCACTAAAAAAACCCACAGAAATCTCCAGCATAAAATAAATATGCTGCTACTAGTACAGAATACTTCAATCTCATAAATAAAAAAGTAGGAAAGTATTTTGCAATCTGTCTACAAGATCATCACTCTTTAATCAAAAAGTTATCATTAGGCCATAGGATATAAATGACTTTGGGGATTTTCATTTATTTTTGACCTGGAGACTTTTTATTGTAATACACAGAGAAATTCAAATGACACTGTACATTTCAAGCTGATGCAAATTGATAAGTCTGAATGAAAATCAGTGGGGAAGAGAACTCAAGCAAAACAGTATAGAATCAATAGTGGTATCCTGACACTGTATTAATGCAGATGTTACAAACTAAATTTTAATTTATTGGCTCTAAGCAAAACAATACAGTACTGAAAACTGATATAGGAATAAGTACTCATAGATTTAATGCTAGGAATGTTTGTTGGTTTTTTTTTTTTTTTTTTTTTTTTTTTTTTCCCTAAGGGTGCAAATATTTAAGATACTGTTTACTATATTTTTGGTTGTTTTATTTGCTCATTAAATTTCTTTACAAAGAGACTGCTTGATAATGTGTTCAGATGTGACTGAGTGACACCTTTCCTTCCGGGCCTTGGATCTGACTCACGTTCTCACCTACATCTGAAAGGACACCAGGGTGATAATGCCTGTGAGAAAGATGAAATAAATGGCAAGGAAAGAAAGCGTGGCACAGAGCTACCCTCAGCAACTACAGTGTTTCCATCACACAGGTATGGAAACTGTGTTTCAGTCAGTCACTTCTTTGAACTGTAAATACAGACATCACTTACAGGTTCATGTGTCTCTATACAGTGCTCCAAAGAAACATGTGTTGAGCTGACAAATATGATGAAGAACCAACAGCAGATAAGAACTTCTAGAGTGACAACTAGAGGTTGGACAGGATATTTGAACTGTGCCTATGTTTGATTTTGTGCTATGTAGAGACAAAATCCCAGTTTATACTTAGAATACAGTCTGCTTAAACTTTGATTTATGGCTGATATTGAAGTAGCCTCTTAATTCTTACTGTCCTGTACTGAGAAAGAAATAAGGTAAATTAAGCTTAAGTTTCTTTTGCTGTTTGGTACCAAAATATGTGTCAAGCTGTGATTATGAAATAAGATCAGCTCTCAATAAAGGATTCTCAAAATATGTTAACACACACCCCAAATGCACATTTGCAATTTCCATGATGAAAATTCACTTGCTTAATGAAGGCATGATGACTTCAACAAGCATTTTAATGCTTAATATCCATCAGCAATTGTAAAATCTCAAAGAACTGTAATAATACAATGCAAGTATTTACAGTCAAGATTTACAAAGCAGGAAACTTGAAGACTCGGTGCAAAATTGCGTGTGCATCTTCATGTCTGCATTTGCCAGGGCAATAAACATGCCTATACCACACACATACCATTATATATATATACACCATATATATACTAAGGTAATATTTGAAAGTGGAAATTTTGAATCCCTGTATGTCAATCTCAAAATAATGGTTAAAGTCTTAGGGAGTCCAGGCAAAATTATTTAGTGATACAAAAACTTCAGTGAAAAGTCAGAATTTATCAGAAGTATACAAGCTGCTTAGAAAAAACTCAATAAGTAATTCTTATCTAACATTTTTCTGTGTTTTTCTATGCAACAGCAAAGTGGACTTCTGTCTTGCTTCAGCTATCAGCATGTTAATACAAAAAAAACTTGCTATATCTATCCTCTTAAAAAAATCCATATATCATTCCCTGCCCAGCTGATTAGAGTAATGCAGTGGCATCACAGCATACCACAGTTAACCGTGAGATACTTAATTCCATGCTTAATATCATAATTAAGAAAATATCCTGTCCTACAGGAAACTTCTATGGTCACCATAAGAAATTGATACATCTGCAAGAGTTTAAAAGCTGTTACCCAAAAGTAATTGAAGGTTTGCTGCAGTTTTTTCAATATGATGCATCAATTCATTGTTCAGATGTACTAGCCCAGGAGGTACCCATTTACCCACAAATGTGATTATACATTATTTCTTGTTTCTTTTCATTACAGTGACATCCTTAGAGTTTCTTCCAATTGGAAAAGAGTCATTGCTTAGATGACTAGAAGAAATAGATGAGGTCTTTCTCGCTTGTCTTCAGTTTATTTTGGCTGGAGATTTTGCAACCAAAGCAAAAGCATGATTAGTGACAAAATGTAAGCAGTTGACTTGTTCTCATTTCCACTGATCTTAAGCATTCCCTTTCTGTTACAGTGTAATTAAGTTTCTGGGGAATGTTTAACTACAGATAAAATGGTGTCAATTCAAAATAAAGCTGCCTTGAGGACTAGTATTGTTCCAAATCATACCAACTGTTATTATACCTTTTGTCTTGTTTAGTCAGCAAGATCTAGGCAGCTAGCAAATACACAGGAATCCACAAAAGGTGCATCAAACCTTCAAATAAGTGAGAAAGAAAACAGCAAGGGAAGAAAAAAGACAATTATACAGCAAGCACACCCATCTATTGGTATTGTCAAAGCTTCACCCTTCAAAGACGTGGTCCATCATCTGGAGTGACTTATGCTTTTGTCTCCCTGATGGCAGGATTTAAAAATAAACTACACATTTTCAAGAGACGTGGTCAGACAAGGTAAAACTGTTGTGCTTTGATAATACTTAGCAAAAGTCTACCCAGTCATTAGATGACTAAACTTTAATAGCCTTACCAACACAGTGAAATGTGGATGCCCTGCAGAGTTCAGTGATTTGGACTTCTGCGTAGAGACAGGCAGAACTGACAAAATGCAGGTGAGCAGCTCAAAGGAATGCTTGCTGTTCAGGAACCTCTGCACTTGTGGGGGGGCCACAGGAGCAGAGAAAAGGACCACCATGAAAAAACAACTCACATTCTCATGGGAGACACCTACAGACAGACTGCAGTGGATTTCGTCTGTGGAAAACAGTAAGAAAAAATGGAAAAAAAGGAATACAGACTGAAAGTCATTTGCTAAACTTCGTCTTGTGTCTCGGACTACTTTGAGAAAAAAATAAGGCCCTATTTTATTAAGGCAGGAATCAATCTGCAAGTGAATCAAAGCATTCAGCAGCTAACACACACAGACGGTTTCCAATTCATACATTTTTATTCACACATTTTTATTCATGAATTCAATTTTGGATTCAAAAACTAGTATAACTATTGGAAAAAGTGTTCAAATTTCATCCTGCTGTCAGTTGTAACCTAGTAATATATTATGTATTTCTTACCAGAAGGAGCAAATATGTACACAACAAATTTAAATTATTAGGGACCAACTAGGAGAAGTAAAGAACTTGAACAGTCTCACATGCTTAGCAGAGGGGTTGATTTATGCTAAATTCAGATTATCTCAATCTAAATGATTATCAGAATCAACTTCATGATCTACATTAAACTGTGCCTTATTTTAGCTTGTCATCCAAAAGGAAAATCTCCATACTGCAAAGACCACATAACTTTAAAAGACTCTTTACATTCATATTTAGTGCAATGCTTTGTATTAACTTTTATATCAAAATGAGTTAGAGTGACAACTAAAGTTTGATTATATAGTCAGAACTTTAGAGAAATGTATTCTAATAGACAGAATCAAATCCAAATATCTTCCTTTTCTCGATTACTTTTTCATACAAGTAATTAATAATGAATGCAGGAAGAAATCAGTGATGAACTGACACTGCAGAATGTGGTAACTATTCACCAATAAATGACACTATTCAGAATCAAGACTAAAACATCTGCAGTTGGCACTTACTAGTCAACACCATTTTTATAAAAGAAATGGATGTGATTTACCAGCTAAGTATTAATACAGCACAAAATGCAAAAAACCCCACAAACTGATACAATAAAGGCAATGAAATAAAGTATACTACTGTTAGGGCTGTAGTGTGACAGTGAATCTAGTTTCATGAAGGCAATTCAACTGTTAATCCAACATAGCAAATTGTAAAGGGTAAAGGAAAGCAAAATTTCATTATTATTTAAACAGGGAAAGTTTTAGTTTTATCATTTTATAGAAAGAAATTTACTTGCTTACTGCTTTTATGATGGCTGTTGTGAAATACATAATAAAAATACCAGTACATACAGAAGGGATTTAATTTGAAATGTGGGAGCGTAGGAAAACTGATTGTTCAGTGATATAAAGTGACAGAAAAAACTGATAACTGAATGAGGCTGCAAATCAAGTTGAAAGACATCGGGAAGCGTATGGTTGTTCAAAGCAGTAGAGAGCTAACTGCTTCTTAAAAAGCACAGATAAAACACGCCTATCTATAGAAAGGAAGAGATTAACCTGTTATGAAGGAAAGTGTAGTAAACATGCCAAAACCAATGATAATGAAGACTGAATGGCAAGAGGTGTGTAGCCAAATTTGCCAATTGTGTGGATGAAAACCCTCAATTAGTGTAGTCTGTAACAGACTATAAAACAGAGATATGAAACAATGGGTGGAAAGAGAATTCTCATCTTTGTGAGGATGATTTATTCAGAATTGCATGGCACTAAACAGGCCAAAGATTTAAATAGAAGCCCCAAAAGAGAAACAGAATTGAAGACCAAAAATGATTTCGTGGATGGAGTTTGACAAGTATTTACAAGGGAATCCAAATTACCTGCTCACCTCTCCTCCAGATACGCTGCTACAAAGACAACTTAGCAAGATGAGAAACCACTTAGAAATTTTACTTTGCTGTCATACCCATCCTACAGTACTGGGAATGTGCTACTGAAAAAATAGCATACTGTAAGCTGGAGAAGGGCAGCACAGCATTCCCATAGCTCCTCATTACTGTGGTCCTCTCATTGTGCCACACATGGGGTGTGGGTTTTTGCTGCCGCTGAACTATGGGACTTGTCTCTTCCAAGCAAGAAGACTTCTCTCTGACCTCCACGTAGCTAGAAAATGCCCCAAAGCATGACACATCAAGTAAAAAAACCATCCTGACCCTGCATCATTTTATGTAAATAAAACAAAACAAGGACAACATTAGATAAACTTCATTTCTGTAATAACTGTTTTGTACCAGTGTGAGGTATGGATGTCACTCTTGCCTGAGTTCTTGCCTCAAAACCAGGTTGTACACACCAGGGTGGAACTATCTATACCAACTCCCCAGTCCCTCCCCAGGCCTCACAGCTGCAGTCCTATAGCATTTTCTGCCATTGACTTCCCTGTTAATTATTCCTCCCCATCAAGTCTTCACTTCATACATCTTTCCCACCCCAAGGGTCTCCACCTTCCCTTATCCTAGAGCTGCTGTCACACTGCAGATCTCTTAGACGCGTCATGCTCCCAAATCAAGCTTTCTCTTAAAGTTTCCCATATTCTTTCTTCCCTCAGGTCACTTATTAACTGCAGCTGTTCTGACACTCTTTCTGCTCATTTCTGTAAATCCACTCTGCTGTATGCCAGCCCAGCCTGCTCTTACTGGCTACCAGCGCTGACTACTGCTGAAGTCAGCCCAACACTGAAGCAACGCCAACAGCCTTCTGGACAGTAGATGCAAATACCTCTGCTAACTGCTAACACCACAAACAACTCATCCACTTAGGCTATACAACTCACTACAAGAGTAAAGGTATATTTGGCAGTTCAGCAAAAAATGGCAATAAAATTAATTGATAGGAAAAAAAAAAAGAGCTTGTTAACTGGAAATGGTTTGTGTTAGTTCCTTGGCAATTATTTCAATATTCTTCACCATTCACTGTAAATGCTGAATGTGGTAAGAGGACACATACTTCTTCAGACAGCAAAGGATAATCTGCAAATATCACAGTCTGCTAATGTAGAGAAAAATTTGCATTTTTATCTAATGCTGTTGTTTAAAGTCCTCTCACAACTACAGGAGAAAAACAACGTGATAACTTTGCTCACTTGCACACTGCAGTTAGGACACATTGCTGGTGATTGCAAGAAATCACATGTAAGCATTTTGAGCATTTGATGTAAGGATTTTGTATGATCCATTATTGAGGAATGTTTCTGATGCCCGTTAGTTGCACGTCCTTTGTGTAAAAACAGTTCAGAGAGGGAGAGAATAGGAAGAAAGGAAAGTTACAATGCAGCAGTTACTGACCGTGGTTTTTTTGTTTGTCAGGTTTTCTATACAGACATATTCAACCTCCTATCTTACTGTCTGAGAAGGTTTCTTTGTGATATGCTGCACCTTGCTAACACATTATGCTTGGTTTCATCCTTTAAGAAAAGTACTCTTGCACACCAGAACAGCCTGCTATTTTTCCCATACCATCATCCTCACTGGTCTAACTGAATCAGCCTGTTCAGTAAGACAGGAGGCGCCCCACTTTCCAAAGATCCCAGTTTCAATTCTGTATCACCTGTATACACCCACAATCATACTGTGGGGTCAAAAAGTACCTAGGAGGAATTTATCCTGACATCTGAAGCATGATTGCATATTGTGGAATAACACTAAATATATATTCATACATCAAGGCACAATGTATTACATTTTTTTCCATAAAGTAAGCCATCTCACCACACGAGATAAGAACATGAATATCTTAGCCTTTGGCTTCTGCATACAATATCCTAAATGAAAATGGAAATTGCCTTGGGTAGCAAAAAAAAAAAAAAAAGCTACTTTTAATGACATGGATTTTTTCATCCTCTAGAAATATATTTTTATAATTACATATTCTCTTTATGTTCAGCCCCTCTAAGAATTTGTTTATTGCAATTCATCACTAAGTTTAAAATAAGTTACAGCACAGTTACCACAGAATTATGTGGTACACACATACCATATGAAAGCATGTGTATATAATACAAAAATAAGTTGACATTTAGCTAAGGTGGGTGTGCAGCGCACAGGAAGAGAACAGAATTTAATTCAAACGTTACATAAAATATGCACTTATGCATTTATATTTATAAAATACGTGTGTTTACATTAATTAAATGGAAAATTTCAGATTTAAAAAGAAACGGCGCACCCTTAAGAAATAGCTCTTTGAAGCTCATCTTCTGCCTTGGCAGTTTGATTTTCAAGAGTGCTTAATATTAACAGTACGCAGTAAAAGTGATGAGAGGATGCTGGTTCTCAGCATTATGGAAAAAAAGATTTTGTAAACAGCCTCCATGGGAGAAGTGAAGTAATCATGGCATGTGAGGGAGGTCAGCAGAGCTTCATGGTCATTGGTATCCCATTTTGCAGTCTGCCCAGTGCCACTGAGGTGCAGCGTCCTGAATCCATGCAGTAACAGCTCACATTTCAAACCTCATTTGACTTCAGTTCAATGATTTACCAGTTGTCCTTTGGCTGATTTCTTTATGACCGTGCTAAGGACCAGAGGATTTGATGCTGGGTAACAGCAACAGTCAATATATTTTAAGCTGAGAATCTGTGCTGTCAGACAGGCTATTACATTTTTGAATGATGAAGAAAATGTACCTTCTCTGAGTGATATATTGACTAATTCAGTTAAGCACTGTATGAATTGTCAATTGCTTCTTCCCGTTTGAAAAGCAGGAGGGTTGGGGCACACAGACCTCACTGACCAATGCTTGGAGCGCAAGTGGGCAAAAAGATGCACCATCAAGTCACTCAGTTTTCTACCTGGTTGCAAAGTTCTTCACTTCTGTCTCAGAAAAATAGGCTGCTAGCCATTTTTTCGTGCTCAATGATCACTTCTTTTGCAGTTAAACCTATCAACACCAATAACGTTGTGTCTATCTCCTTCAAACAGAATTCAGCTTCCAGGATTTCGAGGGTATGCAACAACCAACAGCTTTTCAAAGGCAACTGTTAGTAGTAAAAAACAAACAAACAAACAAAACAGGTCACAGGCTTAAATCTCTGCAAATTGCCCCGTGCACTTGCTGCTGGAAAATTGTTCGGGCACTGAGTAGGTTCTGACCGCCCTGCTCAAGGCTCTACCCACACCTAAGGATGTTTTTAATGATGAAAGTTGCCTATCAGTTTACCAGCTGCGTTTTAGACACTGAATGTAAGATGCAGAATAATTTGTTGTACTTGGAAGAAAGCGTGGAATTCTGAATCTAGATAACAGCTTTACAGAGACTTTTCCTCCGGTCAAGGTATATTATACCATAGCAACCAATAACTGGCTGGAAGATCTTAGACGTTCACAACTGATTTGACAATAACAAAATGCCCATCAAACAGGATTCTCTTCAGGAGATGGAAAATGAATCATCCGCATGATGATCCGCTATTGCAAGCACAAACACAAAAAAACTAAGTCCTGAAAAATTAATTGACCAATACCATGACAGATTGTTCTGCTTGTTTTCCTTGTGAACAGGAAAATATTTTAATAATCCAAGATCATCCAATTCCTTCAGGATTTACATTTCAAATTATGACTCATTTATTTTATAACAGTAACGCACCAGTGATTTATAATTTTGATAGTAAAATCCTCTCAGGGCTGAAATCCTTCATATGAGAAAAAAAAAACATAATTTATTTTTTCCTTTATTGTTTTGAAGGTTATTGCTTTTGGCTGTGTATGCATATTTAAATATTCATATACATGCCTAAACAAAACACTGACATAATGTTTAAATGACAACATTTTACAGACAATTAGCTCATAGTGTTATTTATATCCACTTCAGCATTCAGATCTGATTCCTGTCTTCAGTTCCTATCTTCAAGCTGGGCTTTGCTGTCCTGGTGGTAAGGACACGGTAGAGAAGCACCTGAAAAAAGGCCTTTTAGCTGTGAACTATGACAAACGTAGGTAGATGGAGATCAAGATCACCACAGATCAACACTGGTGGTGACAGACCTTTTAGTGGTGAGCTGGAAAGCTGGTTGCAATTGTCACCAGAGGGATCGGAGACAACATCTAGCCTCGTAAGTCATGTCAGCTCAGCCTGCGGCTCTGGAAGGCCTTCGGGTTTACAGATCTCTCTGTCTCGAGTTCTTTGATAAACTTCAAAATATTACCGGTAACACTGTCAGACAGTTTGGGTAATATTTTAAAGAGCAGGACAGAATTTAAAGTGATATCCCTTTTCAACTAAGAATAGAATTTCAGGAAATTTTTACCTCATTTCACTGAATCTAAACATATTACAATTAGATTTGTTGTATTTACCTCTGCTTCCTCTCTATTAGCAGGCACACTGAACCATCTATATAAGACAACTCTGAGCAATATGAACAAATAGAAAGTACAAGAAAATAGAAAGAGGAAGAGAGCAGTAGTTGAATTTTTGTCCTTAAAAGTAAATAATCATCTGTTAATCCCCTAAAGTAATAAAATAAGTGGTTTATTAACAAAGTGTTTTGAGGCAGAAAATTCTGCAGAATTCGAAGAGCTTTTTCTTACTCTATTCCTTTTAATATCTGTGCCAGGTCTCTGCCAGTGTTTGTCTTACATAATTCTATGAAGCCATTTATTAAATCCCTGTGATGCAAATGTTACGGAATTACACAGAAATAACTTTTGTATTTAAAGACAAGGAAAAAAATATATATACACCTAGGAAAAAATATTTCTATCGATAATTTAGATTACTGTGACCCAAATGCCTGAAAGCTGCCTTTGCATCTTTCTGCCTTGTACTTTAGCAGGAGATAATAACACGCCTGGTGTGTTGCCTCCCTGCTGCCACCATCTATTGGGCAAAAAAATGGGTACTTTGATAGCACATAATGCTTAATAGGCTAAAAGCTGAGTGTGGATCTTAAACTGGGATAATAACAACAACTGGTTTGGGGATTATAAATCTAATACTGCAAGCACTTTAAAAAATATAATTTTGCATCAATTAAAAATGGAAGTACTTTACAAGTTGTTCATGTAATATGATATGCACAGTGTCTTTATAAATACTCTTTTAATTAATCTAATTCATATAAAATCCCTTGATTTTTGGAAGCTATTCTTGTAATTACAATTCAGTAGCGTGTATATGGCATAACCTCCTAGAGACGAAAATCTTTTTAGCTTCACAAACCGAACAGCTCACTTTCCTAGAAGAATTGAATCTCAGTCATGTTAAGCCAATTGGAACTGAGAGTACTCAAGTACTGATTTTCCAAGCTGCTATGCATTGCAAGCCAGGCACCCCAAAGAAGTGAGAGTCCTCACAGTTTCTAAATCAACTACACTGCCATGATGCTCCCTCAGTATTTCATACCTGAAGTCCTTTTCCAGTACAAACTGGAGTACAGCATCACCTGAGGGCACAATGACGCTGCACTATGCAGGCCGCGTCTGATCAGTGTGATTCTTGCCTTGTTCTGCTCATACCAACTGGTAGCAGCAATTTCCCTCTGTTAAGTGTTAGTATTTTAAAATTTCAAGCTTTAATCCAGAAGGGCAGCTGTGGAAAATGGACAAATGGACATTATTGCTCGCTGGTTGCTAATTGGGAAGGTTCCTGAGCACAGGGGAATCAGGGAGTGTCCAAAGGCATTTTCTAGCAAAATACACCGCATATATAGTTCCTCCTGTTCTTAACTTCAAAAGTAGATGCAAATTGTCCCTAAATTAGTCAATCAAAAAAAGGGAAGCTCTTCTTCAAAAAGGAACAGTTAGAATGAGTCATGTTGCTAATCAGATTTTATCAGCATTTGCCATTTCTAAACCTTTTCTTAATGAACACACTGTTTAGATGAAGGATGCCAACATGTCCTCTGAATCTGATTAAGCTAATTTTTAAGACAGAAAGTTTTTCAGAAATCTAAAGTAGAGATATATATATATATATATATAAAAAAAAAAAAAAAGGAAAGGAAAAAAAATAGCAGTGTGTTTGGTAGCTGATATATACCATTATCCATCTGCCTGTTTGGTTCTTCCCAGAGAAATAATGCTGCTAGTGAGGGCTCTGCCAACTACATTTGCAATTTTCTTTCTGTTTTAAATAGCAGGCAGTTTTAGATCCTACTTACATTACTCATATGATTTTCTCCAACTGAAAATCCTTCTGTTACTATTTTCCACTGACAGAGAAAATATTGTTTGATATGCAATCTGTTCCTTGCCTTACACGTTTCAAATTTCAGCTTGTCTCAGCAATCAGCTCACTATTTTCTCTTGACAAACAAACCCTCACCTCAGCATTTACAGCTCAGAAACTGCATGAGGAAAGTTACAATCTTACTGCCATTCCAAGGCACGCCTTTCTATTGAACATCAAACAAATTCTGCAGAAGAGAGTAACTGCAGAGGGATTCGATGACGCAGTATATTATTCCAGATAGCTCTTCTTAAAACAGAGATATCTTGAAATACGTGGTAGTAATATCACTACTGCAGTAAGCACAGGTTAATATACAAGCTTGTAGAAGGGAAAGTTAACTGTGAAGTGCCCCACCTGAGCTAACTCAGGACAAGCAGCTTCATACACGTGTTGGAATGGATGACCCTTGTGGGTTCTTTCCAACTCAGGACATTCAGTGACTATGATTCATTCTATTTGGCGGTCATCTCAAAGGCAAGGACATGAAGGAAACCCAGATTCAGAGAGCTGCAACTCCTCAAATAATGAAACCTCCAGATTTTCTAATCTCTGCCTTCCTAACTGGTCTTATACTGAGATGGTTAGTTTCCATTAAAAAGGCAGCAGGAACAGGAAGAAGGTACAACAGCATTTTGACCCCAAGGCACAAATACTGTGCAGAGTATCCCCTCCATCTATCTTTTCAGCCCAGCAGACTCTCAGAGATATGAAACATGAAATTATCTTCTCCAGGATGCCCAGGATGCAGGTCTCTTCCCCATCTCTCCAGCACTGTCCTTGTTCCCAGGAATAAAACAGGTTAGGCAATAAACACAGCACGCAGCCTACAGTAAGCATCTCTCTGCTAGGTAACACCGGAACGGTAAGGACCAGAAGTGTCAGGTAGCTGTTGATATGATGGGGCTGAAAAGTCTTTCTCAATCTATTCACATCTCAGCAGGTGACACAAACATCAAAAATGATAACAGCTAACTATCAGGATCCTCAGGAAAAAGCTAAAGCAGACAGATACTGAGCCAAACGTTGACTGTCCATCGCAGTTATCATTTCCTTGCTTGCAGATGAAGCAACAGCTCAAACTTAATTTGTATCTCCACATTAATTTTATATCTTTCTGATAGTTATGTGAACAACTACAGAATGTGTGAATCCCTGGAGGCATTCAAGGCCAGGCTGGATGTGGCTCTGGGCAGCCTGGTCTGGTGGTTG
The DNA here is from genome assembly GCF_019238085.1 of Lagopus leucura. NCBI lineage: Eukaryota > Metazoa > Chordata > Aves > Galliformes > Phasianidae > Lagopus > Lagopus leucura. The sequence goes on from NW_024962262.1 coordinate 88,171,325, forward strand.
GCAACCCTGCAAATAGCAGGGGGGTTGAAACTAGATGATCATTGTGGTCCTTTTCAATCCAGGGCATTCCATGATTCTATGATTCTGTGAGGAACAGTCTACAGGCTGACAAATTGCTAGAGGAGATAAAGGAGAGGAGATACTCCTGTATGGAATTTTAACATTCTGAGTTTCATCCTGTAAACCTCTAATAAAGTGTTTGTCTAATATCTCTGCCACTGAGGGATGGCTCTTGCAAATTTTGCTAACATAAATGATTATGTTTCCTGAAAATGGCTTTCTTGTTGAATGAAGAAATCATATCCTTTTTCAAATTAAAACAAAAAGTTGAGCTGCGAAAATGCAGCTAAAAAAGTAGTTAAAAAGTCATGAGCTAATTATATTTTTCCACTCTTCTATATACATTCCATCTGTTCGGCTTCTTTTGCTTTTGCTTTTTTTTTTTTTTTTTTTTTTGGTAGTTATGATAATATTAGTTATCCAGATGGAATATAACGTTACTTTCTGACTAAGAAAGCAGCAATATTCAGGATAAAAAGAGCCGACAGAATTTTAAAGCTACTTTTGTCAGAAGATAAGACATATTTCAGGTGCTTGATTTCAGGCTGCAGGATCTTCAAGTTCATGAATTCCATCTGCAGTGGCAGCACTTAAAAGCCACTAAGGAACACAAAATGAGCAGCCAGCACTGTTGTATAGCATCAGCCCAATGCAATTCTTTGTTCTGCATTTCACTGGGAAAGAATTTTGTGCAAATACACACAAACCTGTTGCCTCAAGTGTACCATACACTGCTCAGCATGATGCCAAAAGAGCTGCAACTTCTCTGGCATCCCTCTCTGCGCATGGCAAGTGGAGGGAAAGGCTGGGAGCAAGCGGAACCAAAATTGGCTGAAAATGGACTGCTGGATTCACTGGACTGGCTGCCAACTCACTGAGTCACCATGGGGAGTCTGTGCATGCAGCATTGCAGCATTTCCCTTCTCTATCAATTAAACCAAGGTGCAGCTCAGCTTGTGGCCGGAGGAAAAAATCCATGTTATTGTCAGGGCGATGGCAAATGTGCACTGTGGGGACTACTTCTCATTCTACCCACCCAGTGCTACTCATCCCAACGAGAGATTAACAAAAATTAATCTAATGCCAGTGACAGACTGAGGAAGAGCAAATCTACAGTTTAAACAAAATCCACCACCCACTGGTGAGAAATCCTGTATGTTTTAAACTATTGTAGAACAGACTTGGCCATGTGGACTTGCTGTAATACAGGGAAATAACATCCAGCTCTCTTGCGAATTTAAGAAAATTGGAACAGCTTTTTAACCAGACACTGTATTTCAGAAATCTATTTAATATTTCGGCTTCTAATCTGCTTGGGAACATTAAATTTATTAGAAATATGCTATTTTATCAGTAAATGCAAATGACAATTCAGTCTGCGCATCTTTAACATAAACAGCCTAATCCTAATGAGAAAATACATCTGTTCTGGTTTCTCACCAGCACATTTGAATTACATCTCAGCTGAAGGCACAACCTTGATTTCCTGTTGACATCTCATTAACAATGAAGCTGAAGGAAAACTTGTCACAAATAAATGTAGAGGGAACACTGATCTAAGGAAGGATGCCATTTTTTGTAGTTCAACTCTTGCTGCACACAGAATTAGTAGGAAACTGATTTATGAAGAAAAAAACATATTTTACCTTCACAGTAATTTTAAAATATTTTGTTCGTCTCTTCAGTTGCAACTTTGGTTGCACTGAGTGCAATGACTTTTTTTTTTTTCCAAACAGAAACAAATGTAACGTAACTATCCTTTAGCATTCATAAATCAAAAGGCTTTAAAAACTTATTTCTTTAGAGAAAACCCTTCCACTGGGAGTCCTAACATTAATGTTATTAAAAGAAAGGTCATTCTCTGAAACATTCTCAAAAATGCTGTCGCTGTTATTTTGGCAAAGTGATATGGGGAAAGCTGTAGTTCTGTGCTCTGGAAATAGATGTCAACAATGAGGAAGCTTATCCTGAATTAATAAATATACATGTTGATTTTCAGCTTCAATTCTCTGAAATAATTACTGCACATCATCACATCAACAAGCCAGCAATCAGCAGTCTCAGTCTCAGGTCACTGACTGCCTTCTGCAGTGTTTATCTCCCTACCACATACAATCTTCATGCAAAATTCTGGATCTTATTAGGCTGTTAACTTTTAAATATTCCAGCAGCTGAGGACTCAAACTGTTTGTGTATCAATTTTTAAATGTATGAGTGGCATAAGTAAAAAAAAATACTCCTAAGAGAGACTTTAAAATAGCATCACCACGAACTGGGTAAGCAATGATAATCATTAACCATCAGAACCAGAGTGAGCATGTCACAAGACATGCTGGTTCTGCACAGTTCTGAAAATGATTTTTCTCTGTAGAGTTCACCTACTTTACTTCTGCTGATCTTTATTGTTCATTTTTTGTTGCATTCTTCTGCTTTGAATTAACTTAATGGTAAAGATCAGGAATGGGTATAGCTCTTTCAAGCAATGGCTCTAAGGAGACACTCAATGCCAGGACATGAGGTCTCATTACCCAGGGCTACTAGAACAAAATTCAGAATTTGAACAATTTTCACTACCCATATGAAATAGGGACCGTTTTTCATTATGTAGATTGTTGGTTCCTGTAAATGCCCTGCACAGATGTGGGAGTCAAAATAAGTACAGGGAAGCAAGTGTGTGCTTGCTCCTAAGAGAGCTGAAATACAGGTGATGAAATAACATTTTAAAAACCACAACAGACCATCTTTTACCTGAGTGGGCAGAAAGGACCCTTTGTTATCTTACTTTAAGGACTCTAATCCATCACCCCTTCAGGACCAAGTGGACACAGCCTGGCATCTCCGAGTCTGAAGGAATACTGAACCCTTTTGAGAACTGACCTAACGAAACATCTTGAAGAAACAAGCTGCAGCTTAACAAGCAGCAGAGCTCATTATATTTTGATCTCACTCAACAGTTTTCTCATATTATGCAATGCAGTTCTTCCAAATATACCCTTAAAATAAACCTAAGTACTTTTTTCCCCCAAGAATACTCTTCTGTTTAAATGTGTTTTGTGCTGATAATAATGACAAAATTTAAAAAAAAAAATGAAAAGAAAACAAATATTTAAAAAACAAGGAAAATGCGTGGCCAAAAATAAATGTTATCACCTGCTAATTTGCCTTCTGTGAATCTCTTTCTCTCAGCTTGAGATGTCTATTCTCTACTAGATCACCAAAATAAAGTGTTTCTCTAGCCTGCTTTTGTCTGAAACTATTTCAGTCCCACTGCAAGTAAGCTCTGCATCACAGTATTTATACTATGAAATGCATTTTTTAAAGAGTAGAAAGCACACTTCACAATACAGAAAAAAAAAAACAGCATAATATAACAAAAAAGAAGCAACATTTCTCAGTGCTCTACCATTATTATACATGGCCAGTTAAGAATGTTTCCATTTATTATATTTTTTTAAACAGGTGTTGCTTTTTGTTTTATTTTTGTTATTAGCCTTTTTTGGTTTTTTTTTGTTTGTTTCTTTTTTTGTTTTGTTTTGTTTTGTTTTGTTTTGCAAGAAGCATGCTAACAATACTGTTACTACCACAGATATGGAGACATAGTGGAAAAGAATTATTTTGAAATTACATTTCACGCAATTACCACCCCAGTACAAAGGTAGAAGTTTAAGAAACCAACCAACCAAACAAATCCCACTCTAAAGCACTCAAAAACTTAAAATGAGAGACATACATAACACGGTAGATATAACCAGACATACTTAAAACTCTTATGTTTGGAATACTGCTGTTAGAATTGCTGTTAATGCTAGCTGTAATGATCATTGCAGGCTAAGTTTTATGGAGATAAATGATAGCATGAAAATTGAAGCTTGGTCTTCGGAATTGCAGAGGATCATTTTCCTTTGTGAGCATGACCACAGTGGGATAATTACTCTGACATTTAAACATTTCCTTCCTTTTAAATTGTTTATGCCCTTTAAGCAAAACAGCTGATTATGAATTTCAATGTTTTTCATCATTCTAGCTCTGAGATAGAGTCCTAAGTTGCAAATGTTTAGATAATTCACCAAAAGACATCCAACTATGCTTAATATTCATTAAACTTAATAAAATTTAAGTACTAGCAGATTTTCTTCCTTTTTTTTTTAATGCACTGTCAAAGCAAATCTTTATTGCTCCAAGACTGTCTTAATCAAAATGTTATAATGGATAGTTAGGGAACACAGCCTCTGTGAAGACTGAATGAAGGGCAGTTTAATAAAGCAACCTTGATTTAAATTAGCCTCCCTAGTTTAAGCAGTGTGAATTGCACTTTTTATTCTGCGTGTAAATTATGAAATACTCGGTATGCAGTAAAAAAAGTCAAAAAAAAAAAAAAAAAAAAAGAAGAAGAAAACTACATATTTTTTAAATATTGGTGACTGGGAGGAATGTTATTTCTGCTGCTTTGCTGAAAGGGTCACGTTCCTCAAGCAGATGGCTCCTGGCTCATACTCCCACTGTAGGAAGTGGTGCCCAGGCATCAGTTCTGCTCCAGCAGGGGAGCACAGGCTATCACCCCCCTCTTTTAGCAGATGGGGACAGAATTTACTCATGAGGACTATGAACTAACAACACAGAGCCTCATTGTGTCTTCTCCCTTGTCCACTCCTACCACTCTCCATCACTTATTAGCCACACAGGTGTCTCACAAAGTTGGCAAACAAAAAAGGAGGTCACTTAATAAAAGCAGTTTGTTCTCCAACTGCTCTGTGAAGGCCACAGGTACTTGCGGATATTTTCAAAAGAAACCCAGGGCAGTCCTTTAGGATTAGTCTAGCATCTGGCAGAGATGCAGGTGCTTCAACTTGACCTGCACCAGCTGGGCTCATTTGGAGTCAGCACAGCTGTCAGCACATTACAGCCAAATTCTTGCTTCTTGAGAGGCTGCACTCGATGTTCTTTTTTAATGCTGGCAACTCAGAAGTCGGTCATGTGCTGTTTGACTATTCTAAACCCAGATTTTGCATGCACAGAAAGCAACAAGGATTTCCGCCGGCAGTTTGCAAGACAATGTAATTAATAGCACTTTTTTTGTCTCTGACTTCCATTATTTACATACAGCCTGAGGTGAAATTACCACTGTCCTAGGAGGGTCTGCACAGTTTTACTGTAAAAAGCCTTCCTTAAAACAAATGACCTTAAAAACAGAAATAAATAAATAAATCTATCTCAGTATTATTTTCCTATTCAGAATGAGTTTTGCAACAGGGAGGATGTGCAGTTGCTTTCTTAGCTTTCACTCAGTACAGTAGAACAGTTGTCACCATTCAGAGAATACATCACCAACCTGTTCAGCCTGATCAGATTAAAACTGCTGCTAATACCTGGCACTGGAGCAGGTTGTCAAGAGAGGAGGTGGATGCCCTGTTCCTGGAGACATTCAAGTCAGGCTGGACAGGGCTCTGAGCACCTGATGGAGCTGTAGAGTCCCTTCCCTGTTCGCTGCAGGGCAGTTGGACTAGCTGACCTTTGAAGCTCCATTCCAACTCAAACAATTCTGCGATTCTGTGATAATATCCAAACTAACACAAGCCCTTGGTACAAGAAAGTAATGTCAGTGAGAGTTTTTGAAATCTCTTCCTTCCTCCCTTCCCTTTTCCCTCCACAACTGTTCCCCAGAGTGTTCTATGGCAGAAAAGTGGGACACATAGAGGAGCAGGCTGCATCCTGGAGAACACCCTACAAAATGTGCAAGGCTCCCAGCCAACAGGCGCTCTGCTCCTCCCATGAAGTGGCACTAGGGAAGCCCAGCGCAGCCCCTGGTGAACCACTCAGGCTCCCCCATCTGTGCTTTCAAATACATTTTGAAAGGTGGCTGAAAAGCTTAGGAGAGGGCAGAAAAAAGCCACAAATCCTACCTGAAGTCTGAGGAAAATGTTTTATGGTCAGGGTTGTAATGAGCTCAATCTATTTATTTATCTATCACAAACAACATTTTGTGGTGACTTAATTACAGTATATGAGAGTTTCAAAAGGAAAAAAAAGCAGATATTAAAGAGCTCTTAGGAGCATGGAAGGAACAGAAAAATCTTCCAGCAGCCAGAAAGAGAAGCTGAATAGAATCACATCAGAGTAAGGCAACACATTTTAACAGTGGGGATTCCCTCACCCTTCAAGTTCCAGGTGCAGACCAGATGCAATTCAAGACTCACAATAGCAAAACACAACTTTTACTTTAAATCACCCATGAGTTGTCTCTAAAGCAGGGCTAACTATATGCTATGCAATGCACTGCAAAGCACCGGTGTACAACCAGTCAATGCTCACAAAGGGTGCACGCAGCTCAAGCTCTCTTGAGAAGCAGCAGAAGCTAACAGTCTTTTTCCAGAAAGGAACAAACTCTTTTCAGAAATTGATTCAGAATAAGAAATAATACTTACACGTTCTAAATTCATTTCATTCACCTTTCTTAGTTGGAGTCACTCTTTGTCTGGCTTTAAAGTATTGGTTTAGGCAAAAAAAGGTTTGACAGTCCGACATCAGCAAAAGGTTGGCTAAAAACCATGGACAACATAGTCAGAAATTGTTCTTTCTCATAAATCTTTACCTGGGTTCTGCCCTTGCAACATTAAAGACAATTCCTTAGCCTGTGTAAATCAAAAGCTACATTGCTAAGAAGTATATTAAATCACTTAAGATGCATAAACAGTTATCAATACTGAAATTTTGGAAAATACTGCATAAAATCTAGTTTTGGTGTGGTTTTTTTTTGCTTATTAGAGAAGCACACACAGTACACATCTCACATATCACCATTCTCTTAACCCTAGTAAAGCATTTCTTAAAATAGATACAACGACACTGAATCAAATCAAATGAATAACATAACAGAGAAATGATTTTGCAAAGTCCTCTGTCTCTTCTTGCACTAAAACTGGTATAAATACGGAAACCACAAACGTGGCTCTTTGGCACAATGTCTTCCTTGAATCTGTGCTGCTTACTTTGGCAGGACACTGATTTAAGTGTGTGATTTAAGCATCTCCTTGGGCAGACCTCCTCACACCAGTAAAAATACAGCTGAATTGCAGGCTGTCCTTAACACAGATATGATGAACATCTGGGAGTTGCTCAGGTTAATGGGTATGTGACACAGCAAGGTGGATTCACTCACACATCCCTTAATTAACACATTTATAAATATTCATAGGTCAACTAGCTCTCTAATTATTCCCAGAGACTTAGGGAGGCCTAATCTTCTATTAGAACCTTGCCCTTTTATCTTTTTATCTACTAGCTTCTTTTTGACCAAATGTTAAATCTGGCATTTGAAAAACTGTGAATTAAAGAGTGCTCATTAGAATTTGGAGAACTCATTTCAATGCAAAGTTAATTTAATTAAAAGAAAGGGCAATGTAAACAGCATGGTGCAACAAGCTAAGCAAGGAACACTAAAGACATGTACTACACTGTATTTTTTCAGGTGTAATACCACTTCGCGTTGGTATTCTTCACACAACAGTAAAGCTTGAGGCAAAAACTGAAAGAGCACTCACTATTTCATTGTACAGATAAATGAATATGTCTCACGAGTATGCATACATTTCAGCACACTGTGCATTGCATACAGATTACTGGCATCTCACTTTCTTCCTGTGTAATGGTTGGACTATTCTGTCCCTCCACTCCACAGCCATCTTCAGGTCACCATGGCATCTACCTGATCCATTAGAATAAACACAAAAGCAGAGACCAGGCTTTCCAAGAAGATATGGTATGGCAGCCGTGCTCTATCAAGACGTTTTGAACGTGCCTGCATTTAGCACATCAGCCCAAAGAGCAGAGGGGATGTAAATGCCCAACAGACTCCTGCACTGACGCAGCTGAAGTGTCCTTGGTAGGATGGCCAGGCATCTGAGCTGCTTTGCGTGCATGAACTTTGCTGGCTAAATACTGCCCTCTCCCAGCTAATTTACTGCTCACTCACTCCTGATCCCTACTTGCAGAGAAAAAAAAAATGCAAGGAGATTAACTCATGTAGAAGAGAAAAGTATTTGCAATTTCAACAAAAGAACTGTTTGGAATCATTTCTTCAGAATTGCTAAGCTCTTGAGTAATCTCATGTCCACCTCTAATAATAACTGAACGCTCAGCAAATAAAACCCACAGTATTTAGAAACTTGTTACCAGCCTCATTAGGTTCATCTCTTTCCTCTTTCAGATTTTCCTTTGCTTGAGGCAGAAGTGGCTTTGCAGTATCACAACTGAATATCACCTACAAAAAATGCTACACCCTACCTCTGAGAAATAAAACATCAGTAACAGCTGAAATGTGAGACCAACAACCCTTCTTGCAAGGACTGCAACCCCAAGATCTTAGTATAAGTTTGGCTCTACCTGAGAGCCCAGAACCCAAAAGCAGGAAGGACTGAAGCTGTACTGCATCAGCCAGAACAGAGGATACATCACAAACCAGTACAGGTGATGCTTGGATATGAATGTCCAAACATATTTGCTCAAAGGCTAGAAAACAGACAAGAAATATGTAGAAGAGTGGCAGAAAACCCAGCTATTTCAAAAAGAAAAAAATATATCACTTCCCATGGTTGTTTCTTTGTTGTTTTTTTTTTTTTGTTGTTGTTGTTGTTCATTTGTGGGTTTGTTTTTTTTTTTGTGGAATCAGGAAAATAAATCTGACTTGTAAGTAATTTGAACTGAAAGAAACAGTGCTGAATGGGACAGATATTTCAAAAATCTTACGTTGACTATGGGGGATGCACTTGTAGCCATACATAAGTTATCAGGAGTGTGACTAAAGAGTTTGGGTGTTAGAAGTCACAAACATAATCTCAGAGCCAATGGCTTCTTTACCTGCCCAAAGCCTTCATACTGGAAGCTGAAGGCAAAAAACCACAAGGCTTGTGAGAACAGTTTTCCAGCAGATTTGCTCAAAAATAATTTGATAATTGTGTTTATACGATGCATGGGGAAGATAATTCACTGTTATGCTATAATCAGAAATGGATTATGTGTCTTTCGTGTTTGTGTTATGACAACATTAAGAATAAATAAAGTATCATTGCTTATAACACTGATATAATACTTAAGGAATACACGTTGAAACCCTCATCAGCACTGTGCCAACTGCACTACTTTTTGGGCATTGTTTTGCATGTTTAAATTCTTTTCCTTGAAAAAGACAATATTTTCCATCCATTTTTCTTTTATTCACAACCGTGATTCCCTTATATCCTACTCCCACTCTTCCTCACTATGTTTTTTCTGTGTTTCTTTTCCCCTTTTCCTCAGTTCTTTCTGTTTCAGTAATCACAAGATGTGAAGTATACTGTCAGCCTATAAATATTTCATAATGAAAAATGCATCCTAAAAACACCCTGATTTGAAGACTTCAGGAATTACATTCATATTACAATGACAGATAAATACAAAGTAGTGGAGAGCAATTATAGCTGCTACAAAACGTAGCAATTAATTCTTTGCAAAAAACTGTAATCTCAGTTCCTATGTTGAAGGACACAAGTTAGTACTGAGTGGTATGTGTCATTTTATGCATAAAAATATAAATTATATTTTGATACTAAACAAACTCAGTCTGAACAGTTTTGAAGTGCACTAGAAATACTGTAAACACAATTAAGAAACCTGAAATGATATCCAGTCCTCCCCTGGCACTGCTAAGCATATCACGTTCAAGGAAACTAGTGCAAAATCAAGGAAAGACTGGATGTTGTGTTGAGGGACATGGTTTAGTAGGAGCTATTGGGAATAGGTGAACGGTTGGACTGGGTGATCTTTTAGGTCTTTTCCAACCTTAGTGATTCTATGATTCTATGAAAATAGCACTTGAAGTAACCTGCATTGCTCATGGCTAGTGCCCACGTTACATACTGGCCACGCTCACATTACACAGCATTTAGTTCTTTGGTTTTAGAGCTTCTCAACCATGAGGAAGTAATTATTAATCTTTTGTGAAAGAAAATGCTGAGGTGCATTACGCTTTTCATGGTACCACTGATATAGCTAACAGTGCTTTGCAAATGATGAATTTCCTTTGGAGAGAGGCAATACAAAAGAAATAATGAATTTGAAAAGACAAGGTATTGTTATACAAGAAAAAATTTCTATAGAACAATAATGTTTGATATGTGCTGCTTGAGGTTCAGATACAAGCAAAGAGTATAATAAAAAAGGATAGATAGACCCAATGAGAAAGCAAATTAAGGAAAATACAGTAACACATAGAACATAACAGCAAGATTTTTTCACATGATGAATGAAGCACTGGATACAGAGGAGTACTGCGGGAAGTCAGAAATCTTCCTGAAGTTTTATATTTACAAATACAAGTTGGCCAAGTATAATGTAAATCTTTTCAGAAGTATCATTAAGCTTATCATTTCAATATGGTCCCACTTGTAGTACAGTGCCCTGATATGGGGTCCCCACCACAGAAAAGAAGTGGAACTGTTGGAGTGGTTCCAGAAGGTCACAAAGATGATCACAGGGCTGGAGCATCTCTTCTATGAAGAAGGGCTGAGGGAGTTGGGCTCGTTCAGCCTGCAGAAAAGCATGTTCCAGAGAAACCTCACTGTGGCTTTCCAGTACTTGAAGGGAGCTCATTATCAGGAGGGAGATTGACTTTTTCTATGGTACGATAGTAACAGGACAAGGGGGAATGGCTTTAAATTAAAAGAGGGGAGATTTAAGTTAGATGTTAGCAGGAAATCTTTTCTCAGAGGACAGTGAGGCACTGGCACAGGCTGATCAGAAAAGCTTTGGATGCCTCACCTTTGGAGGTGCGGAAGGCCTCCTGAGCAGGTGGGAGGCAGCCCTGCCCATGGCTGGGGATTGGAGCTGAGTGGGCTTTGAAGTCCCTTCCAACCCAAGCCTTCATATGATTCTATGAATTGTGCAGGATAAACAAATGCCGATGGTAAAGAAAAACATGTCACTTGCAGCCAGACTGAATTGCTGTTCTTCTCTTTTGCAAAAAACCTGTTCCTAGAAATAGCAACCTGGAAGCACTGAGATTCTGAAAATGATTTAAAGGAACTCTCTACAGAACAAGGAGTTTCAGGATAAAAGGTGTGGGTTTTTTCCTTTTTTTTTTCTTTTTTTCTTTTCCCATCCACTCTTTTTTTATGATCCTCAGTAGATATTCTTGTTCCTTTCTTAAAACCTTAATTTCAAAAGCATGCTTATATGAAATACACGTTCTGAATTTGTAATAAACCAAGATCCTCTTTAAGACCCAGCCACAATATTTCAGTCATTTTTTCTCCATTAAACTGAAGCTCAGAACCAAAGAGAAAGTTCAAAACATCCCACAAACATTTTCATCCCTTTTTAAGGGAGCAAAAATGTTTGTGAGCTATTTTATAAATAAATAAATAAATAATAAAAAAAGCAGTATATGAAGGCAAATCAGGAGTTTTCATTTAACAAGCAAGAAAGTTCTCTACAGAATATTTCTTCTCATCAGAATTCAGCACGCTAGTCACTCTTGAAATAGGTGAAAGAAAAAAGTCAAAAGTTGTAAGTGGGATGAAGAGAAGATATATGGGAAAGCATTCCCAAGTCATGGCAATTCAGGCACAGCCTGCCATGTGACTATGTGGAGAACCAGTATATTTTCCTCTGATGCAAAAGCAATTAGAACGGCTATGCTTATAAATATTTTGCTTTTAGCTTTTAATATAATGGACAGCTCTATTATATATCTGAAAAATCAATAAGTACAGATCAACAGAAATGCAAATATCAGCAGGTTTTGGCCAGTACTGTCTATGTAGAAATTCTGAAACACTTTCATAACATCAGATAACTTTGGAAAGCGCTCTGACAAATGCAGGCTATGTGGGCACTGGCATTTCAGCGTGTTGTCACCTTTTTCCCTGTTGCTGTCTGTCCTGAATGTCAGTGTACCTTATATGTTGGAAAAAGAAACATATGAAGCCATCTTTCCTGCTCCAGAACTAGTTGTTAAAAAAAGACTAGATTCTCCACGATAAATCAGGTGTTCTGCATATAGTATTCAAATCCTATCAAGCAGATATTCCCACTACTGCTGTTGAAGAGTGGGCTCTAAAAGAGATGTAAAAGGCTTGCAGAGAACAGCCTAAGGAGATGCATTTCTGTAAGCATGATGCTATAATATTTACTGCAGCCTACAATAAATTAAAACAGTCTATTACATATATAAAAAGTATTTTGTAGACATTATCAGTTATGATGTTACTGTGAGATCAGAAACCAACCAGCCATTCGAGACTCCCCTACGTGTCAGATACATCAGAAGCACAGTGAAGCACAAGCACCAGCTCTGGTCTGGCTAGAAGGGGAGCTGTATGCGTGCTGTCTTACTTCAGCATAACAGATTTTCTTTTATCATCCAGATATACACACTTTTCCCCACTGGATTTATTTGAAAGTTTTTTGCAGTTTTAATGATACATTTTCAAACAAGGCTATCCATGTCAATAACCACTTGATTTTACAGCTTTCAGTCTTTCCATAAGAGATCTTGATCTCCTCTGAAGAACACTTCCATACCTACTATTTAGCTGTCATGAAGATCAAAGTACTTCCAACCTGAGATGGCAAACGATGACCCAGGGCTAAATATAAGGTGCACCAAGCACCATGACCTTCTCCAAAACTAACTGCATGGGAGGAAATAATTCAGCTATGTCTCAAGCTAGGCAAGCAAAAATTTAGTGACTACTTCTGAGACAGCTGTTACTGCTTGTTAAAAAATATTGCCTTTATACATTAATTGCAATATAGAATATGAGCATCACAGTTATATATCACACTCACAGGTTTTATGCTAAAACATGAAATATCTGCATTTACACCATAAATACTGAACTGCATCTTAAGCTGCATTCTGTGTGATACTGATTTAACAAAAATCTTAGTTAATGTTACGAATCAATGAGCACAGTTCATGGTGAGCATAACCACTGCAATGATTGCAATCAGAGGCATAATTGCTGGTTCTCACTTGAAATGCTGAAGGGGTATATTTTAGGATAAAACTGAGGACTAGAAGTGGGAATATCTGTTTCTGCATTTCCATTTACACGAGCTCTGTAGGCAGAGTTCTGAAAAGCCATCACACTGCAATGGACACCTACTTCAAACTGCAGCCCCCAGAGACACAGTCACTAGAGCACTTTGCTTGAAAAACTCCACTACACACCCCATTCAGTCTTTCCCTGTGTGATGGGAACATAACGGTTCTGTGAATAAGACCCTTAACATCTCTCTATTAGGAAAGGAGATATGAGTAGCAATTATGATAATTAAATGTAATTACATTAAAAATAATTAGCACTTTAGCTATCAATTGCTATGCACTAGCATAGCAATTAAAAAGAGACCAAATTTCACTATAATCTTTATTACTCTGTTCTTCGTTCAAAACAGTAAAAGGTAGAGAATATTTTCTTTTCATGTGTGCTGTGTTCTCATTTTAACGGATAATATCATCATCTGAGCAGAATAAGTACTACCAGAGGTGACATAATTATCAAAACATTACAATTTGGACTTTTTCCCAGTAGATTATAGTAACTTACTTTGATACATATACTTGTGAGAAAGTGAACAAAAGATGCCTGCCGTCTAACTTTCTGGTTTAACAGATCTCTCCTCGTTAAAGATATTTAAACACAATTAAAATGGGTAATTAGATCAAATTGAGTAAACTTCCGATAGACTTTACAGAATGAATACTGTTGCATTGCCTACTACAGAATACAGCATTAAAAATACTTGAGCTTGCCAGTGGGGCTGTTTGCACACGTATAACAGCAAAACATACGTTGGCAGTTATAGAAAAATCAAAACAACCTATCTTTCCAGATCTATGAAGCTGGACTGAACACTGAGGCAGAACATGTTGTCTTCATCATTGATAATCTTCTGAGCAAATGAGTGTTGCCTGAAGTGTTCAGAACGGGAACACATGAGAGATGTCTTGCAGGTAGAACAGAAGGAGCCCTGGAAGCAGCTCCAGTAACTGACAGGTCCCCAACCTGCTCGTGTGGAGACTGCTGAGCAATGCCTTCTTTTCTGACCTAAAATCTGAGACTATTGAAAAATATTCCACTCTGGATGGAGACTGACCTTCGAGGCTTGGTTTTTGTTATCCACCAACAGATACTAATCATCTGATCAGAAAAAATGTGAGCAGCTAGCAAAACAAACTGCTTGTCAGTTATCAGTTCCCCAAATTCTACTAATAATATAACCAAAACATTAAAAAAAAATGAGACTTTTCTGAAATGGTGTCATGATAAATGACAGCAATCCTGCTAGGTCCACATAGTGACACTGGTCTGATTTGATTCGGTTGAACACAGGAATAATAATGCAAGAAAAGCAGTATGTTCATATATCACTTCTGATTCAGATATTCACAACTGGATTAGAAAGAATAAATTAAAAAGAATCTGGAAGAAAGTTTCCTATCAGATAGACTGCATGAAATTGCATAATTTGCCTGGCAGTATAAACCAATATGGACACACAAAGTTAAAGGAAATTATATCCAATTGAATAAACAGTGCCAAACAGTACTGTCTGGTATCTACTATTATCAAGGCAGTTTAAGACAGAGCATTGCCTAAATAACATTTCTAAGCTAATTATAAGACTGTCCTCCCCCCATCCTGTGCTTGCACAGAGATCACAGTCACTGCAAGACAAGAACTATGATGTATTTACTTCAGTGTATTTCTGCAGCATGCGTTAACGTATACCTACCTTCCCTTTTTGACAACAGATGCAAAAATTATAATTAAGATGTAACTATTGGGGATATTTTTGACTAGTTCATGAGATACCTACCATTAGCATCACAAATTCTATAGGTCATTCCTAATATACTCATTAATCATTAATAGAGCAAATATTTGCTGGTCTAGTGAGGAATCCAATCTTTTTCTGTGTTGTGAAAATCCATTATTTAAATATTGTCTAAATATCTGTGTTATTCATAAGCTTGTCTCATATAATTAACTCTTCTCACCCCTGGCACTCTCCACAAAGACCTTCTGAGGCCAAACTGTTGGCTGCTCATACCCTGTGTCTCCTTGAAAGAATTCAGCAGCATTAAGTACAAGGCTGTTTCAAGCTGATTTACAGCCCGTGTTCCATCTCTAAGTGTCTTTACAGAACTGTGCTTTTAGGGATTGCAGACACTGAAGACGTTTTAAGGAATTTTAAACTTTTCTCTGTCATTTCTTTTATGATGAAACTGCCACATTCAACTTCTATCCTCTACTGACACAATCTTTCCAAGTCTCTACGGGATTTTGGATGATTGGCATAACCAAGGAACACATATGGGATAATGTCACTGGCCTCCTTCTTAGAAAAACCCAAGAGGTCAAGAGAATAAATCCTATGGGAAACAGGGACCCGGAAAGGATAACAGGGTGGGAATCGAAAGAGAACTAAGGGAGAAGAAATACCAATCAGATTTGCAAAATGCATTCTGGCAGTATATAATCTGAAAGCTCCTTAAAGAATACATTTTTGGTTAAACAGTCAGGTAAAATTGTTTGATTTTGAGCTGATTTCAATAGATCTTAGGGGTTTTTTTTAATATAAGGTCAAAAAGCTTAATTTAGGTCAAGCTATTATAACTCTTGGAATTTCTATTTATCATTTTCCATTAGACCAGTCCTCCAAATGACGTATCATTTTGAAATAAATTCTTATACAACTTGACTCTTCTTTTCCCCTCTTTTTCACTTAGAATAATATTATGAACAAAATATAAGTTCGTGAAAAATGAAGCCTGAACTGCACTTATGGGAGAAAAGCTATCCAGACAAATCTTTTTTTACCTTAGGTTAGTCCCATAACCTAAGTCAACCCGCACAGCATCCTCTCAGGTACATGCATATGTATTCATTCTAAATGACCACAGCCAGGTGAAATTTAAATATTTTTATACATACATCCACACACACAGGAATACTTAAGACAAACAATACTGTGTATCAGGTACCATTAGCTTGCCAAGTTATATTTTCCCATGGTCCATGACTGAAGATACTGATGAATGATACATTTGTAGACTGTGCAATTAAACAAACCCTTTACCCCTCTGTAATCAACCCCGTTAATGAATTACAATTTAATATCTCTTGTATCATTCAAATCCAAGTTCATTTTAAAATAAGAAAAATCATCTCTCTGGGAGGTGATTGTTGGGTAACGCTTGTTGCCAACATTCATTACACATCTGTAGTGTCACTTTTTCATCTGCCTGTGAAATATCTTCACCAGAGGCGGTAAGACTCCCCAGAGAAGTGGGCACAGCCCCAAGCTGATGGAGTTCAAGGAGCACTTGGACAATGCTCTCAGACATGGGGTTTGGATTTTGCATGGTGCTTTGTGAGGCCCGGAGATGGACATGGTGAACCCTGTAGCTTCCTTCCAGCTTGGGATATTCAGAGGTTCTATAAACAGGGAATTTGTAGCCTCCTCTGTGGTACATTTAAAACCTCCTTCCTAAAACCTCTTTCAGGGTTATTCTAGGTATCATATACCTTGCATCAGCAAATTAAATGATCTCTGGGGGTCCCTTCTAGCCTCACATTTCAATGAGTGCTATTATCTCTGCAGGTACCAAACACATTATGATATGCTATTAATTCCACTTCATGTTTCAGTTAAATTTCTCCCTGTGTGCCATGACAGAAGTAAATCCTGGATTTAACTCACAGTCAACACCTGTAGTACTCATGTACACAGTTTAAAGGTGAAAAAATAGACATAGAAGCATGAACTATGTGAACTACACTTGCATCACACTGATTTATGTGTCAATATGATCTCATCAAAGGCACTTCCCACAGGTTGGAACTGGGTCCAGTTGTGTTTAACATCTTAATCTGTGATCTGAATGAAGAGATGGAATGCACCCTCAGCAAGTTTGCTGCTGATAAGAAGCTGGGACAAGTGTCTGGCACCCCAGAAAGCTGCGCTATCATTCATCAAGATCTGGACAGACTGGAGAGTTGGGCAAAGAGGAACCTGATGAGGTTCCACGAGGACAAGTGTAGAGCCCTATATACAGAGAAATATATGCATGCATCAGTACAGGATAGGGGATGACCTGCTAGAGAAGAGCTCTGTAGAGAAGGACCTGGGTATCCTGTTAGACAACACAATGGCTATAAGCCAGAAGTATGCACTTGTGGCCAAGAAGGCCAATGGTATCCTGGGATACATTAAAAAGAGAGTGACCAGCAGATCAAGGAAGGTTCTCCTCCCTCCTCTCTCCTGGGTGAGACCACATCTGGAGTCCTATGTTCACTTCTGAGCTCCTCAGTTCAAGAAAGACAAGGAACTTCTAGAGAGGGTCCAGCAGAGGACCACAAAGATGATGATAGCCCTGGAGCATCTCCTGTACAAGGAAAGGCTGAGAGACTTGGGACTGTTCAACCTGGAGAAGAGACGATTGAGAGGGGATCTCATCACTGTTTATAAACATCTAAAGTGTGGAAGTGGAGGGGGCCAGGCTCTTTTCAGTGGTGCCCAGCAACAGGACAAGGGACAATGAGTACAAACAGGAATACAGGAAGTTCTGTACAAACATGAGGGAAAACTTCTTTGAGGGTGACAGAGCCTGGCACAGGCTGCCCAGAGCGGTGGTGGAGTCTCCTTCTCTGGAGATATTAAAGTTCTTTCTGGAGGCCTTCTTGGGCTACCTGCTGCAGGGAATTGATTTAACAGGGAATTGAATTCTATGATCTCCAGGTCTCCAATCCCTATGATTCAGTGATTTCATACTGTATTCATAGAGGCATTCACCAAGATTAAGAGAGGCTGTCTTTTAGATGTGGAGAACACAAGCTAGTTTCATATAAAGCCCTGCAGCCTGAGGGCAGCCACAGGACACAGACCATCAGGCATTTATCAGGTGCTGCTGAGTGAGCACAAGGTTTTCACACACAGCTACATATATTTATCAAGTCCTCCTTATGCACAACCAGTAATAGCTACTGGATCAGAAATCAATAGTTTTGTCATGTATTTGTTACGAGGAGTGATTATAATGCCCATTTTTCAATCAGGAAAAAAAAAAAATCAATGCAAAAGGCCCGTTTACTGCAGATAAAGGAGATTGAAAAGCTTATGGTAATAGCTGAGGCCAGAAAGCCTTTAAGAAAGGCATATGAACCTCCATCTCATACAGCTGGAGTGTTCATGCAGATGAATATAATTGAACAGAAACTTACTTGCTTCTGAAATATATTAGGTAAAAGGTACAGAATAAATTAAAGCAAGTAATACACTATACAAAACAGCCTAGTGTGAATGTGACATTATTCACTCAGCTTTTTAAGTGCTCAGTAAAATTAAAACTAAATCATAAATTCATACTGAAATGAAAGAAAAACATAAGTTTCATTGCCTAGGACTTCTGCATTTCTCATTTTATTAAAATCTACATAATAGGAAGCCTTTCTAGAACCATATTTATTAACAGTCCAAGAAATAAGCCAGAATGTTCCAATCGCTTTCCAACTGTTGTCTTGATAATAGAAGATATTATTCAGATAGTTATTTCATGCTAACGAACTGCTTATTATAGCCATTACTGCAATCCGAAAGTGTAAATGAGCATACTTAGATATGAAATTTCAGTTACAGTGACTCTATCTATCTACATGAAATAAATTCCTTCAGTTTTTCTGATATTATCTGCAGTGCTAACATCAGTTAATAAATCCTCAAGCAAAAACATCCGTAATGAAAATAAACTATTATCAAATTTCCAAGTGACCGGAGAAGGGGAAAGAGAACAAGACTAAATTTCAAATTTGATTGAAAACACCTTAAAAAATGCAAGTTAAAAAAATTATTCAGTATGAGAAAGAGTGCCTAAAGTTCACATGGAACAAATAATTGCTTAAACCAGAATTGGTAAGCCAGAGGCAAAATAAACAATCTTTCCATTCAGATTTGGAAAGGCATCAGATTTTGTTCACTTCATTTTGGTCTCTCACAGTAGCTATGTTTCAGGAAGGATATGAACCTGGTCATGGAAATGAAGCAGAAAGCAATCAGTTTTTTCACAGCATCCCAAAAAAAATATTTTAAAGAAAACTTAAATATCAAGGACTTTTTTAATAGCATGAAGTGAAAACTGAGATAATGGTGTTTTGCTGTATTTTATATAAATAAGAAAATAGAGCGAAGAAGAAATTTAGGTTGGAAGGACACTTAATGGTAAGGAGAGTGAAACATGAGAAATTATTTTCTCTATCCATCGATGAAGTATCTGTATAAACTGCTATTAGGAATGCTACAGATATTATGGATCTACTTGCATCAGAGACTTGGTATAGATGACTTCCAGAGTTCACTGCAGTCTTATAAATCTACAGTGGTAATTGACAGTAGTTTTCTTCTACCTACTAGCAAGCACACACATCTGTTTCCAAAGAGACATGTACGCACAATTAATTTTGTTAAATACACTTCACTTTGTGTCTCTTAGACAGAGCGATCATTTTAACAGAGCTGTGTGAAAGTAAAAAAGCATTCTGTATGTTTAAAGGGAAGTGAATCTGAAAAATGCATTATTTTTTCCCAAATAGTTTTTACAAAAGATAAAAGTGTAAGCTAAGACTTTCGTGTTGTACATTGTTATCCTGAAATCCTTTTCTGGGTAGAATTATCGAAACAGATATTAGCGAAACAGAGATAGGAATATCTCAAGACATACAGCTGGAGAAGTCTATCGAAAAAATTGTCATGAAGGTTAAAAAATAAGGAAAATGATTTAGTGGAGGGTTGTTAGACATAGGGTAGTATGACTAGGTTGCAGTTGGACTTGATGATCTTTAAGGCCTTTTCCAACCTGAGCAATTCTGATTCTATGAGACTCTTCATTAACTGTAATTACGTCTGTTCAGAAAACACAACAGACATACCTGTAAGAAAAGATCTTCTGAACCTATTATATGATGTGGATTTTTATTTTTTAAATAATGAAGAGGTAACTCTAAATTGGAGTTATGGGAACCAGAGAGAAGAAAAATTAGGTCCTGAGATGTGCTCAGCCAAGAAAGAAAAGGTGCACAACAAGTTCGATATCTGCAAATATTTAATAGGCATTCAGTAAAGAGGAGGTGAGTTATTTGCATTAGGTTTTCAAGAAGAAGAAGTGGGCTGAAGCTGCATCGCTGGAGATGTAGGGCAGTTACTGGGAGAGCAGTATTCTAGAAAAACACTAATGAGTGAAAAAAAGTTGTTAAATAGAACTCACTAAATCTTTTTAAGTTGTCTTTAAAGTCTGAATTGATTCAACTGGAATGAATGGATTTAATAAAATAAGATCTATCCTCCACTTTTCACTTACTGACAATGCTTATTTTTCTGAAATTGCACTGAATTGAAAAAAAAAAATAAAATGTTTTGTGTTCATTTCACACACTTCTGTTCTTTGTAGTTAAGGTAAATGTAGGTTCAAATTCACATTCTAACATTCAGGCATCTGAACCCAAGTATTTTGGATCTAATTACATGTTAACAAGGAAAAATGGAAGCTGTGAAATACTTCACATTAGCATTTCTTAACCTTTTTCAAGTAAAAAATTCAAGCATCTACTATATTTGAATAAATATGTGACCATTTATCAATTATGGGGCAATATACTACTGCATAAACTCTATAAACTTACCATCTATTACTTTGTCCATGTTTATAGATTACTTAATGTCATGTTTGCATTATGGCAAGAAGTTAACGTATTTATCATAACGGAGCAAAACTGAAATAAAACTCTACGGGAAAAAGGCAAGAAATGCATATGGTAGCAGTTAATCTTCATCTGACAAAGAAAAAAAGAAAGAAAAATGCCAAAAGAAAATCATTTTTCTTTCTCAAATTTGGCCACTGTGTAATTTCAAAACTTGAAGACATTTTCACAATGGCTCTCAGAGTCAGTTTAGCTAGCTGTGTTTTATAAAGTACAAATTCTATATCCCCCTTGCATATGAAATTTCCATTCACTTCATATAAGCATCTACTGTAAGTCAAATAGAAGTTACCTGAAGTTTCATAGTATTTTGTCTGGTAAATTAATACAGATGCTTGATACATTTAAGTAAATAAGAGATTTACAATCTTTAAGATAACCAAAATAGGGTCAAGTGTATCACTAATTCTTTTATGTGAAAAGAAATTGGCATTATCAAAAGTACAACAGTGTCTCTGACTCAGATATCTATCAATTTGCCCATCTCATATTATGCCTTTGTGAGTAGATGAGAAGATAGAGAGGAACAGCTGTCTTTTTGCATACAAACATTGTGCGTATGTACCAATGTGTACATATGGCTATACAGCAGATCTTTGTGGATTTATTCACATTTTAAAGTTTTATGCAAACATCTGTGAACTAACATAAGATCAAATATACTTGTTGACATACAAGACAAATCAAGTGTAACACACACCAGACACATGCATCATTGGGTTAATACTATCCTATTAGTATTGCTGTTATATCATATTTGAATTGTAAAATAGTGCGGAAAAAGCATGCCTGTATTTATATATATTTATTAAAATACCATTATGGTGCTATTGCTATGTTTGTTTTGAAATGACTTTCTCCATTTTTAATTATAATCATCTTACAAAGCAAACCCCTAATCTCAAGATTCTTACAAGCTAAGCCTCTGGCAAGCTAATGTCACATTCCTCTGATGCAAGGCAGACATCATAAGAACCACGCAGTATTTTTCAGCACTCATTCAAGAAGCAGCTTGCCTAAAGCAAGGTCATATTCAGTCCTTACATTGCAGAACCATCCTGCGCAAACACACTAGCTTGTGGTGTGTCACCTCATGTTTATAGCAGCATTACTCCAAGTCTGATGCAAATTTTATGACCCAGAAGGTTATATCATTTAGGCACTCTGTCAGATATATTCAACCATATCAGTCAAGCTGTCTTATGACAGAAGGCAGCAAAGCCTGCACACCAGGACGACCAAAGGGTCTGTACTGTTGCTTTGTGGGGTTTGCCCCCAAAGGCTGGAGCATTCCGGCTGGCTGAGTCAAATGTGCGCTAGAGCACTTGGTGACCTTCTTTTAAAAATCACTTCCCAAGGTTAAACCACATTTGAAAAGAAGTGCTACAGCCTAAAATAACATTAAATGACAAGTGTGCATCCTTTCTGCCGCATCATTTCACAAGTCAGCTGTTGGAGAAACATGAATCATTTCTGTCGCACTGGGACGCAGCCAGAAGCGCTGCCTTTCTAGTTCTCTCTGCCAAAGGAAGAGAGAAAATAAACACATACATACCTACACACTCAGGCAGCTTTTCCCAGTGTACTACTGCCAAAATTGGTAAATAGGCAGATGTCAAGATAAATTCAATACAGAATTGGAAAGAAAAATTATCCCACAGCTTATAACAACTGATCAAAAAGAACATTAGTGTACTATGAAAGCATTTAATGCGTCTTTTGCTTCATCTTGTGTTCACGTTTGTATCATTAGGCATCAATTCCTCATTTCTTCTAATTCATTCACCAATAGCCACAGGTATTTAGGTGTAACTGAGGAAAACCCATTTCCATTAGCCTCAGTCCTGTGCACACTAACAGAAACAACGACATGTGCAGAAGTGAGCTAGCAGTTGGTAACAACAGTGAAAATAAAAAGCTCCTCATTTTGACCAGAATCTGCTACACTGCAAAACTCTCAAGACATTTGTAAGATGAAGAAGGGTTTGAAGCACTTCAGGCAAACATGCACAGAGCAGTCATACTTTTGCTTTTGCTTTTGGATGAACTTTTTGATGTATTTTCAGGCTTGCATGACCAACTACCCCGAAGACTTCACTAGCACATGTTAAATAAAATTAATAGTATGTGGTAGGGTTTTTGACACAGCATGAAAAACCTCAAATGGTACTGATGATGTACTAAACATCAGAGAGCAGAGATAAAAGATGGTATTTCTGGGTAAAGGATTTCACTTCACAGACCACTGAATGAAATCTATGACCACTTGTCCTGAAATCTATCTGATTTTAAATAAAATAGCAAGAGAAGACAGAATCAAAGCAAAAAGCTATAAATGCTGCACTGATGTGACAATAAATTCCATAAAGCAAGAGATTTGTCCCACGAAGCAAGATTTAGTGTCCTGAGCAAGCGATAAGCCATTCTAACCAGTTCTGAGTCCAAATAAAACAAATCTGAGCACAAGAAAACACAGATAACCTACTGGAAAGAAAACTGAATGCACACAAACACACCTTTGCAGTACTACAATAATGTTTGCCTCAGCACAGTGGGACTGTATGAATGTTAGGGATGACTCAAATTCCATTCATTTTAAGACGACAAAATCTCATGAAGGTCTGATTCTTGTGCATCAGTTGAAACTCCGGAAACACTCACATATCCACAGGTATTAAAATATATCTATTTTTAAACAAGAGAAAAATTCCAGGAAAGTCCTAACAATTTCCTCACCCTTGACAGAGCCGACAAGTTTCAGGCAGTTCGAATTACTTGTCATCAGAGAAATATGAGCATCACAGAACTGTATTTGCTACACTGTTTATATAGATGACGTATTCAGCTCCACAGCATGAGTATTTTTTCATATGAATCATTGTATGAATGAAAATATAGGTAAGCCATTTTGCAAAATTCTGTTAATCTATCCTGCTCACCATTCTCCTCTCTTTTTCAAAGATGCCTGTACTTTTTGAACTATTATCCTTTCACTTCATGAGCAAGGAAAGCAGCTGAAGACTCAAAATATCTTTTGCATGCTACTGCTCAGCAGATTCATTTCCGTGCATATTCATATTTAATCAGGATTCTGTCTTTTGCAGGATTGGTATTAACCAATGCCCTTTTCCTTTTTGAGTGCAATTATGAATGATTAACAAGACAAATAGTTCATTACAGATTCGTAATACAAGCTATTTTTCCTGAGTTCTGTTTTGTACATTCAGCATTCTGCAATGCTGGCACGGCACTTCACAGCAAAGCACGATCAGTACTCCAACTTTGCTACTCTTGCAATGTCATCAACTACTGGAAAAATGTGTCTCTGTTATGATGAAGGCAGTGTCAGGATGGAGAAGTGAATCCAAAGACCACGGTATGGAGGAACTGTACAGGGGAAGACACATACCACCCTATATCTGATGCTGGGGATTTCTTTTTAGAAATCAGAAACTATGTAACTATATTATACTTACTATATTATATATATATATATAATTATATTATTATATAACTATATTATACTTACTATATTTTATATATATATATAATTATATTATTATATAACTATATTATACTTACTATACTATAAATGCAGAAGGCCTAATATAATCTTGATCATACACCATTTGTATAATCACTCTTCACCTTCCTACACCTTCCCCCTTAAGAACAATGGGACAATGCACGAGTAATCATTACAAGGAGAAATATCACAGGTCAGAGCTTTGTATACTACAACTTTGATTTTATTTTTCTGTTGTTGTGAGAGTGCCTTGCAACATTTGAAACTGTTTTTGGTTCTTAAAGTGCTAAACATGTTAACACCTTGGAAGTCTGTGAGGTAAGATTATAGCCATGTAGTACCTCTACAGTACTTGAAGTTAAAAGTCTCTTCCTTTTGAAAAGTCAGTTCTGCTCAGATTAAGTGAACTGCTGTGAAACATACTGCTTCTTTACTGGCTTCAGAGCAGGACCGGTGCTAAAAATATGGCATCACTCAAAGCATTTGAAGAGCTGTCAGAAACGTGTTTGTCTCCAACTGTTCCTTGTGGAATCACTAATAAGCAAAGAGTAAGGAAAAGGCTAAGCCCTAGCAATATGCCTAAAATCGATGTGTGAAAAGCAGCTGAGTCTTGCTTGCCATTGCCATGCAGAATAGCCATGGAAAGGCCTGTTCCAAGAGGTAAACTGAATTTTAACTTCTGAAAAAAAAGAAGAAGAAAACTTAGGTGACTTTCAATACGAAACAGTTGTTGAATTTATCTTCTCCAAGAAGAGGAAGCATTGGTAAAATATCCATGCCTTCAAGACTTAGCTCTGGAAGAGAAAGACGTAATATCAACACTGCCAGGAACACCTTCAGGGTTTCTAACATACCAGTGACCAGTGGCGAAGGATATCAATACTTCCTGGGAAACAGTGGCAAGGACTGGGAGGGATGAGGCACTACAAACTGCAGAGATGGAGAAATGGTTGTGGAAACAAATACTGCTTCGTCAGGCAGACAAACTTTCCTTCAGAAACCTGTCAAGAACTCAGGATAGAGACTATGCTTATCAAATACCACTTCAGGTTTCTTTTACAAGCTCCATTAGTAGCTGTATTCTTCAGAAATGTCAAAGTTACAATTTCCTTCCCATTATATCTAAGGTGAATGGTTGAAGTAGAGATTATGCAGGCACAGCATGACTCACTCAGACACTGTCATATTCCAGTTACAGCTCCCACTGTGTAAATGACCACTAACACCTGGGGAAAAACAAACAAATGCATACACATACACACACAAACCCACTTCTATTTCTACTGAAAAAGACTTGAAATTAGGTATCTAAAGATTTTACTTATATCAAGATAAAGAGGTTGGCAGCTGCCTGTGGCAGGGGTGGGTTGAGATTCATGATCCTTGAGGTACCTTCCAACCCTAAATCATATGCAAGATTTCATATCCTTACAGAATTGTTCAGTAAAACTCTTACAAAAATGAAGAAACAAAAATAACATATCTGTTCAAATAAAATTAATACGACCTTTCCTGGCTGATAGGACTGCCTCCTAAGACTTCTGATGTAACTCCTGAACAAGATGTAGTTACTATTTCCTTACAAAAAGCCTATTCTACAATAATCTGCTAAACTGCTAAACATCTGCTAACATCTTCTAAACATCTGCTAAACTTTATGAGCCCTCTAGTCCCCTGATCATTTCAGAGCTCAGTCTCAGCTCCAACAATCTGCTTCGACAGATTGCTCCGCTATAAAACAAAGTCTTGTGTATGTCGGGGAAAGTACTTCAGCCACCAGTTCTAGTGACTGAGGCTGGGGTAGTCTGGGCATGACCTTCATTACCCACATAACAATACACAGGAAGAAGTTGGCAATTACTGAACATACTTTCTGACAGCGAACTTTTGGACTGTCCTAACACTGTGGTGATTTGATGCTTTTGACATTGAATATGCCTACAGTTGCGGTTTTTAAGTTCTCCTTTGGTTTTTAGTACATAGAAATAGAAGAGAACTGAGAAATGAGTGTCAGAGAAAACACAGCATGTACGCAGCTGTCAGCAAATTTCTGATGCAATTCAAAATAGAACATTCTTATTACGTAGTTTCTCATATCCAGCATTAATTATATTTACAGCAATTTTTAAAATTGCTCCATATATATAAATAAAATTACTAGCAAATAAAGACAAAAAAAAAAAAAAAAGTGAGAATCTTGTGATTTTTATCTGACAAGTGCTTGAAGATAATTGTTTTCCAAAAAGAACCACATCCAGTATACCAGATCTAATGCACTGTCTTTAGGCCACAAAGATATTCACTTTGAGTCCATTATTACTAACAAAAGAGAAAACTGCAGTATTGTGAGAAGAGATAAGTACAGTATACATATATATACATATAAGTGTACTATAACTTACAAGATTTTTTCAGTTTGAAATTTCGGTCATTCTTGCATTACTTACACTTGCCATGCATCAACTATGCAAGATAAGAAGCTGTAGCAGAGCTGCAGTTAAGTAAAAAGTACAGGAACAAAAACACGTTTAGACTGGGATAATGGAGGCTGAGGGGAGACCTTACTGCTCTTTTTCAATACCTGAAAGGTGATTACAGTGAGAGCAGGGTGGGTCTCTTCTCACTGGTGACAGGTGACAGGATGAGGGGAAATGGCCTCAAATTGTGCCAGGGTAAGTTTAGGTTGGATATCAGGAAACACCTCGTTACAGAAAGTGTTGTTAAGCACTGGAATAAGCTCCCCAGGAAGGTGGTTGAATCACCATCCCTGGATGTGTTTAAAAATCCTTTGGATGTGGTGCTCAGGGACATGATTTAGCGGAGGGTTGTTACAGTTAGGGTGGCATGGTTACGTTGTGGTTGGACTTAATGATCTTTAAGGTCTTTTCCAACCTCCGTGATTCTATGATTCTATGATATTTCTGTTGGGATTAATTCTCAGATTCTAGCAGTAGCTGTAATTTATGTTTTTTCCATTCTAGCTTTTATTAGTTTAAAGTTTATTTAGCTTTTATAAGTTTAAACCTCACAATAAATATTACAATATAGATTAAACACTGTGAAATCAAACTTTCAGCTTTTTTTGCTGTGTTTCATCTGTTGATGGCTGCAAAAAGAATCATGTGAATGACATGAAGTCTCTGTATTTTAAGCATGTTTTTCTGAAGCTGTTCTCATCTGCAGTCTCACTTAGTGCTCAAAGTGACACTAGCATTTACTTATTCTTTTGTTCTCTCTGATTGCACAAACCTACAGCATCATAAAAATAAAAAGCTACAAAATGTTTTAATGAATAGGAGGCACTTTACTTGAAACAGTGAGAAAAATTGGTAAACATAATTTAAATTGAAGCCTCTGAACCAAAATCCCTGGCAAATTCTCCTGCAGGTCCAGATTAAGGCTTCAGGCTTTATAATAAGCGTGAATTAACCTGGAATATGGATCTGACTCCCACACTGGATGATATTTATGATCAGCTGCTTGGACATTGACTTCTTCATTAGCACTCGTTCTCTATTACACAGAAATACGTTACAGACATCCATACTTTTTCTACTATCTCAATAGCTTGAGATCTTTCTCATTATATGCCACTATCCTCCCAATGAATAGCAAATTGCTCTGCACCTATTACTACCACTTCAGAATTTCTTCAAAACTAGTTCTGCATGTGTTTCGCCCTTTGATATGATCACATATCACATCCTTCACTCTAGACTGAGAGATATTGAAGGCTGCACTATTCAGTGGATAAAGAATTGGTTGGTTGATTGCAGCCAGAGGGTTGTGGTCAATGGCTCTATGTCCAGGTGGAGGCCAACAATGAGTACTGTCCCCCAGGGTTTTGTCTCAGGACTGGTATTTTTCAGCATCTTTGTCAATCACATACTGTGGGATTGAGTGCATCCTCAGCAAGTTTGCTGATGACATCAAGATGAGTGGTGCAGTTGACACAAGAGAAGGAAGAGATGCCAACTAGAGGGACTTGGACAGGCTTGAGAAGCGAAACTACCTGAGCTGAATGAGGTTAAACAAGGCCCAGTGAAAACTGTTGCATTTAGATCAGGGCAATCCTAAGTATGTGTACAGACTGGGAGAAGAACTCATCAGGACCAGCCCTGTGCAGAAGGACTTGGAGGTCATTTAGGATGCACAGCTTTATGTGAGTCAGAAGTGTGCCCTTGCAGCCTGGAAAGCCAACAGTATATTGGACTGCATTAAAAGAGGTGGAACAGGGTGAAGGAGGGAACTGTCGCCCTCCACTCTGAACTCATGAGGGCCCAACTGGAGTACTGCATCCAGGTCTGGGGTCCTCAGCACAAGAAATACATAGAGATGTTAGAACAGGTCCAGAGGAGGGCGATGAACATGACTGGAGTGCTGTCCTCCTAAAAGTCACCAGCAGTTTTGACACAAGCATAAACATACAGAAGAACTACATCACAAAGTTCGTTCACAATTGCGTGCATTCAATTATAGACATCTTCTGAACTGTCATAAATGTTTCATGTTTTGTCATTTACATTGCCAATATTAACATTAGAAGAACATCAGTAGTAAAAACATCGACACCCACAACTGCCTTTTCACATAGAAAGCCATGGGCTCTCTCTACAAGGATCACTGTAAGGAATGATCCCACTCCAATACCTTTGCAGTCATCTCAACTATATTATTTTTTTAATTGACACCACAGTAGACACAGTGATAAAATCAAATACACTAAGTGAACATTTCTCTGTCAGTTCATTTGGGAGAATGTTACTTGATGAGTTTTGCTACCATGTCAGGAAACTTCTTGCAAAATTTCTCCAGCATGATTTAAAAATGAAAAATTCAAAAATCAAGTTACTTATGTATATATACTCAGCATGCATTTAGCTTTGCGTTTTACAGCTGTCACTTATTTCTAAACAATGCCTTTTCCTACTTTTTTCTGCTTCCACCTAACCAGTCTTCAAATGAGCAGCTATTGCTTACCCAGAAGGTTACCTCTGAAATCCTTTGGTAGAGGAAGTATTTTCTCTTTAAGCTGTTTCAGAAAGAAGTAGGCCCACAATACTTTTTACATTGTTTTTGAGTCCACCACAGTCTTATAATCTAGGCAATTAAAATTCCAAAAGACAAGATCACATAGATCAAGATTTGTTATTTTGATTAATCCCGAAGAAGTACTTTAAAAATATTAAATATTTTCTTATTCAAAAATGCTCTGAAAAAAAAATACTGTGAAATTTCAAAATAGAGTATCTCCCTCCTCTCCTCAAATCAGTCAAATATTTTGCTCCAAAGATAAACTCTTTTAAAGCACTGAACTGATATTAAAATTTTCAAAACTGGTTCCACATTAGCAGGACGTCCATATTGCCATTTGTAAAAGCGGGAATTCAAATCACAGAAGAGTCAATGGATATCACATTTTCTGTCTAAACTACCATAATGAGGAAAGCTCTTGTCACCTCAGAAAATTATTGCTTGATTCTTCACAGAAGACAAAAGAAGTTGGTGTAAGTTTAATGTCCTTCACATCCAATTAAATATTCTCTGACTCTTTTTGTGATATCAGAAATAGTGAATTATAAATATTATATGTTCTTTAAAAAAAAAAAAAAAAAAAAAAGTTTGCTGAGGCTTACTTTCTTTGGAGAAGTATTCTGTTACAGAAGAAAACAAAGCAATCTTGGTGTACCTTTCTGCGCTTCTATAGCCTGACTCATACAGTGGGCAGAGGCTTACTGAAGAAATTCTTAAACTTTCTCTTCATGCAGCTTAATTTCAGTGACTTTTCCACTTACTCTTGTAATAATTATCACATATGCTTATAAAATTAGGATAATATTTGCAATAATTTTCGACTAACATACACATTCAAAAATAAGGAAATCTCTTACTTGAACCGTATCGATATATTGTTACCTCGATTAACAGCATCAAACATAGGGTTAAGTGAAGCATAACTTAGAGTTCCTGATTAGTGATTGTGAAAGGATTACCTTCACATTCCCAGAGAAGAAAGCAGCTTCAAAATCATCAATCTTTTGTGAAAATCTTGAGGGTGAGTTAGTATCTGTGATTCTGACATAAAACTAAAAGAATAAACACACAAAAGCGGGCACAAGATCAGAATCAGCAACCACCACTGTTTCCATACCAGTGTTTCAGCTGCTGAGAGCATAAACCTCAAGGCAATATCTGCTGCAATGTGGTACTTGAGCCAACAGCACAATCTTATCTTCACTTCCTGCCATCATACTCAAGTATATTCAAGTAGGAGTGAGGAGTCCCCCGGTGATTATCAGAGGAATCAAATTCCTGGAAGATTACAAATCTTTCTAAAGCTTAACGACCCAGTCGAAAGTCTTTCTATAAACAAGATACTTGAGCTTGTGGATATTAATTGGTGTAGACTATCAAATTCAAATGCATTAGCTGTGTCTAAAAGCATCATATCTGTATCTACTGCAAAATCAGTAATTAGTTGTGTCTGTAAAGTCTTCTGCAGGACCTGCAGTAGCAACTTTCTAGTAGAAAGTGAATGAAAAAGGCTCCTAGAGCCTAATAGATGTTGAAATCATTATAAAAGCTGATTGTTTATTGTTTGATAGAACAGACAATGAAGAAAAAGATTGTATTCAAATTAAGTCAGTAAGCTCCTACAGATAAATAATAGTATGTGTTCTTTCACTGAAAGTTACAGAAATAAACTACTAAAATAAGCTGTGAGATACTAATTTTACAAGAACATTAAAAAAAAAAAATCAAGCCTGCTGTGTCAATCAGCTTCAGATATTATGGAGGTTGTAAAGGCCGACAGCATTCTTGTGAACTGTAAATCTTTCTTACTTATTTCAGTATTTACAAAGTAATCACAGAATACTGGTAACATAAAGAAAAAAAAAGTAATCTTTGGCTTTTACAGAATACAGAACAACCTAATCAGGAAGATAATATAGACCTTGAATTCATGGTCCTCAGCAGATTTTGCTTCAAAAAATTCTATCTCGATTCTTCTCCTATAGATGCCCTATTTGCTGAAGCAGTCATTTTCTCTGGAGCTTATTGCTGCCACTATTATTATTACCAGCTGTACTGGAATAGTATCTAAGGGTCCCAGTCATGGGCCAGGACATGCTGCACCAGACAGCGGACATCAAGAGAACAAAAAAATCCACACTTTCCATAGAGATCTTGATTTAAAACCTGTAAGAAAAGAATGCATGGAATAAGAATAGTTTGAGATGAAGATGTCAACCAGATGGAAAAGCAGACTGATGATAAAAATACTCAAAGATAGGAAAAAAGGAAAAAAAAAGAGCAATTAGGTACTGACCCAGGGGAAATAGTGATGCTGAATTTAACTTATTGAGAAATGTCAGAAAGGTGCTATTTTCCTTTGCTGCAAAATTAGATAGAAGAGAGATTTAGTAAACACTCTTGACTGCCTTCCTGTCCTTCCCAGTCGCAAGACAGGACTGAATTTATACAGGTATGCTTCACACAAACTGTTTCATGTTTGGCAAAGTTAAGAAGAAAGAACATTTTTATAATGGGAACCAATAGTCAGCATTATTTGCATTTTAATTATTATATAGCTGCGGGAAGGGAATGTAACAAAAATAGCCTCTATGAAATAATTAGGTATTAACATCTAACTGATAAATATATATATATACAATTCTCAATTTCGCTGGAGACTGGTGCACTTTTCCTGAAGTCATAAAGTAATAACATTGTAAAAGTTGTTCCTCAAAAGGATTATAATACCATTTGTCTCAGGCAATATTGAAATTAAACAAAAGAGAGAGATAATGAAAGCTATGCTCTCTCCAGACGTAGTGTAACTCAGAAATAGAACTTTGGAACTGAATTAAAGGGGTTAATAAGCAATGCAATCTTAATGGTAATTTTTCAATAACTAAGGCAGCAGATTTGTACTAAAATGTTCAGTGAAGCATCCTCCTAACAAGATTGTGATAAGAAAAATGCACTCTCATTTTAGCACCCCATCTCAAAGACTATGATTGAGAATTAATTAGAGCTTTCAGAGCACTGAAGTTTCAAAAAGATATGTAAGATTTTTTAAGAGGGAAAACTCATTTAACTGTGAGGCAGACAATTTGTTTTCTCCTATTCTCCTAAGCATTTCCTCTGCTATTTCTTGTAATCTGAAAATTCAGAAGCTAGGAAAGTATAAAAAATTTAGAATCCGCTTTATTTTAGATGTTAGAATATTTTATTATTATTATTATTATTAATTTTTCTTTCTACTATGAGGGTGGTCAAACCCTGGAACAGGCTTGTTAGCAAGGAAGTTGATGCCCTGTGCTTGTCAGCATTCAAAAGATATTTGGAAAACGTCCTCATTCGTGTGCTCTAACTTTTGGTTAGCCCTGAAGTTGTCAGGCAGTTGAAATCCATGATCTTCATAGGTCTCTTCCAACAGAATTGTACTATCTGAGCTCCCTGGCGCTAATTTTTGAGCAGTACAAACAGAAACAGTGAGAGTTAAAGTAATTTTGATGTTGAATAAATTCTTCATAAAATCTGAGATATTCAGATCACACAATCTGACAAACATTCAGCTACATAGTGACAAAGGTGTAACTGCTATCGTAAAAAATTTTGTTTGCAATAAGACATGGTTGAAAATACCTACGTAGGTAAGAAAAGCGGAATATGGCAACCAGACTGTATTTTAGATGTTGCACAGCAACCAGAAGATAGACTTTAGAAGCTACACTGCATACAGTTGAAAAGATGTTCAGGAATAGGGACTGGTCAGACTTTACGGGCAGTTTTAGAAACAGGGATAGAGAAAGCTCCCTATTCTCAACCTGCTTCTATGTGCCAAACCTAACTATCCCCTCCAGCATGGGGAGTGAGCAGGTTGAGGGTCCTGCCATACCAGATAAGGAAACTACTGGAGCCCTTCCAGCCCCTACCCTTGCTTATCTACTTCAGTGCACTGGATACAGCTTGGTATGCAGTCCTCTTTATCACCTCTAAAGTGGGATTTGCAGGGGTAGTAAGCAAGAAGTGTTCCATCCAGATTCTTGCAGAAGGGCCACAGGCTCCTGGAAACATTACTGTTCATCACTGTTCTGCTCCCATTGGTCACATTTCCTATTTGAGGTTGGCCTGCTGGATGGATAGATGAATGGATGGATGGATCTCACAGTAAGATGAAAAATGAAGGCAGTCTGCCTGAAAGAACCTCACAGTGGCTCAAGAAAAATGGCTGGCATTCAAATTTCTGAAGTATATGAAATATTAACATGATTAATTCAAATCACTTTCATGCACATCTTTTCTATAATACACTGGGAAATCAAGTATAGTCAATATATATATCAATAAAGATCAGCCTATACACATCCTGTGGTTTGATAAGGAAGCTTGATGAAACAGCAAAATGAATATTGCGCAGCTGAGTACATACATGTTACGCAACCTATATACTATGCAAAAGTTAACAGGAACTGTGTAATGAAATACAGGTTTGAAACACGAACCAGCAGGTAGTATTTAGGAAATACTAAGAAGTGAAGAAAAACGAGAAATAGTTGCTTTGATATTTTATTATAGCCCCAGAAGACCCATGCCCCTCTATGCCATAAAGTACAACACTATCCTCCCAGTGATACAGATAATATATAATGGAGCTTCCTTGCGAGGATGATATATTGCAATGAAATCAAGGCTTTTATTTGACATAAGTTTCAAAAATAAACAGTCAGAAATACTGTCAAAAGCATGCTTCTCTTGTTTTAAAAGCAGCGGTATGAACAGTCAAAAAATCCAAACCAGTAAAAATAATAAAAAAAATATTACTGCATGTATCATAAAATGTGAAATGAATAAAGCCTCTGGAATACATCTGATAAAACCTCAGTGATGTAAAATTTTTGGTTTCAGTATAATAAAAATACTTCAAGCCTAGAACAGAGCTAAAGATTATCATTTGAAATATAGCTTTTAAAGTATTTCTTCCCAAAAAGTTTGGAGTAACGCATGCATGAGTAGAAAATCTAAGTGCTGTTCATATATACGTATATATATAAATATAGACACAAATATATACTGACAAATTGTACATACTGATGTTCTTGATGAAGTTCTTGAACTTTTCGTATTCAGAATGTCCATATTAAGCATGATAAGTGAAACTATCGTAAGTAAATGAGCAGGAATGAAAACTTTACCATATTTTTGTATATTCCGCTGTGCCTATTCTTAGCGCAGTGATGTTCATGCTGTTGGCTAAGTAAGTTCCTAAATTTCATGAGTGAAGAGGATTCTGTAATCCTAAACATACAGTGTCCTGGCTTTTTATGGACTACGTGATGTAGAATTTAAATGAAAGAGAAAGTGCTGGCTACTAAATTAAAATTTCTGGAGTTATTAGGGTAGTTTCTCCTTGAGAAACTGAGAAACAGTAGGAGTCACTGTAAATACAAGTGGAATCTTTTTTTTTTTTTTTTTTTTTAAGGTGTTTCTTTAACTAAATACTCTCTAAGCAATTTCTGTATTTTTAATAATAGCATTTTTGCATTTCTCCACTACATTACGAGCCCATACTATTAAACTTCATTTTACTGTAGTTTTTAGTGTACATTTCCTAATCAATTTCTGAAAAGGGATTATTTATATAGGGATCACTCAAAACTCCTGAAAGAAAATAATAAAAGAACTAGGAAAGAATTTAGAGGCATCTTCACAAACAGTAGCCACAGTACAGTAAATAAGTTCAGTTCACAGCCCCCTTCTGTCATTAAAAGGATGCCAAGCAACTTAAGTACATTGAAAAATGAAGCACTTCATTTGTAATCATCTAATTGTTCTGTATTTTTCAGCTGTCTTGGAGTAGGAGTGGAAACTAGGCCAAGCAAACTGCAGTCTTGAATCTCAATGCCCTTTATTTTTTTGACAAAAATACAAGTCCAAGTATGTCAAACTAAGTCAGAGCTGCAGAGTAAATAGATAACGTACATTCTGTATTTCTTCATATCACACTGGCTGTTTAGGAATCAAACTCATGACAGCTGATAACTATTTAAAAAGTAGAATTGTGCAATGAATTAGACACTTGGCACAATGTATGTAAATGGCTCAAAAGTTAAGATGGAGGTGATGTCAACACAGCAAAACAATGTGAATCTCCTCAACTCTGTATAAAATAGAAGCAAAATAGAACCCAAAGATCTGGGTACATTTTAAATTTCCATGCATCTATCTGGCTAGCAGAAGTATCATTTCTTTTTTTCCCTCCCTATTTTAACCCTAATCATTTCTCATTTAGAATAAACAGAATAGAGATAGCAATGCTGGAAAGTGTAAGACTAGTGAGAAACAAAACATTTGCAATATGTTCAAAAGCCGTTAATTCAATTATACTTTCTCGTTCTTCAGAGTAAACAATTACATTACTCTTCTTATATTAAGTGAAAAAGTATCATATTGTCTTACTACGAGATCCAACTAATACAATTAGGATTAATCTTTCTCACTCCAGCAGCAGCTCAACAAAGAAAATTGCATGCATCACAGCAGCCAGGCTGAAATCAATTAGAATTAAATATAATTCTCAAAATTATCAAAGGAAAATTCTGCACTATGTACACATTTCCAACACCAAGAACATTTTGTCTAGTCTTACTGATCCTATGAATTCAAACCTCCTTACTGATCCTATGAATTCAAAGTATCTCCTTAGCTGACTGTCTGATTTCATTGCATTGCTTTATGTACCAGTCAAGCGACCAAAGATGCCTTTGTGGATGCAGAGACCAAAGGAAAATTTTGGCAGCCTCTGTTAGCCTTCTTCTGGCTCTACTGAAGAAATGCAAAGTGGAGCAGCAGCTGTGCCCTCCTTTGGGATACCAAAGAATACTTGGATGATACACTGCATTAGCTCTGATAGCCAGTGAAAAAAAGCAGGAGGTGCCAGGATCCCAGTGTCAGTATTTATGCCCTGAGTCCTTTGGGTTAGTACTACAGATGGCAACAAGAGGTTACGTAAGCTCAGGAGGACCAAAGGTTGCAATTTAACAAGTACTGTCATAAAACCGAGGCACAGTGCTGTATGAACCACACCTGTGCTGGCACCAAGTAATTAAAGCTTTCTTTATTAAGCAGACATATTCCATTGCCATGAAAATCATCAGGAATGTCTCTCTATAATGATTTAAGAAAGCAAGGTACTGAATGATCGCTAATAGTACAAAATGCTTAGACAAATGTTAGCTTTTTTTTTTTTTTTAATCTTATGTACAGTATCATTGTCTTCAAACACTGATCTTTGCATTCTTGCTGAGACTTATAATATCATTTATATAGTAAGTGCTCTTGACTAAGGTAGTCTACACTCAGTAGCATCACTTAAAGGTTAGACTGTAAACGTAAAGCAAGTAGTGCTGTACAAATTCTCTTAGGTAGTTCAGCAGTGTTCTCTCTAGGGATTAGATTTATGTCATTACAGATTGTTCCGAGAAAAATGAAGGACAGCATACAGAAATCCTCTGTTAGAAAGGAATCTGTGTGAGCTCTTTTAGGAGACCCCAGCAACACTAATGCTGATTGGGACAGCACAGACCTCAATGGATTTCAGCAGTACATAGACTAGGCACCAAGAAGCACTGCAGAATGGTGCCATGCTAAGAATATATTGACTAAATTCATCGCTGCACAGATTGCTGCACAGGGGCAAGATGAAAAATTAATGCCCAAGGTCATGACAGGAAAGTGCACCACAAAATAGAGCATTCCATGAAAAACTTTCATACTGAGATTTAAAAATCAACCAATAAAACCAGAAACAAAAAAGAAAAAAAGAAAAAAAAAAAAAAAACACATAGCAGGAAAATTCATCCTCCTTTGGAACTATATTTGGACAAATGTTAATATACCCATTTCATTATACACGATGTTTGTATGGCTGCAAGCCCTTCTTCTTTAGGAAAACTCCTATTTGTATTCACTACATTCAAGTTTTCTGCTCTCTACTTAATCTCATTAATTAGCACTAAACAATCACCATTTTCATGGGGTTTTGGGGAAGAACTTATTGATAGGTAGTCCTTAAAGCCAGGAAGCATTTCTTTTCAAACAAATGTTGATTTTTCAAACAATTCTACTTGTGCTTTCCTACTATTTCCCCAAGATACCTGTTCAATCACATCCACTTATTAAGATCAAATTACTGCAACTCTTTCTCTTTTGCCTTAGCAAACATTTTGCTCTGCTCATGACTGCCCAGAATATTGCCTCAAAGATCACTCTGAATACTTCTGCATCCCATTTTTCCTTCTATTTCCCTCTTTGCCCACCTGTATTATAACATCAAGGGTAAGCACCTTGTCTCCATGAAAGCTGCGCCTGGCCCACCCAAGCACACTTACCTCAGCTTACTGCAAATTCTGCCATCTCTGGTCAGCTTCAGATGCCAACCCTCATTATGAACCTGTCACCTTCCCACTTCTGTGCTTCCTTCCTTTCAGTAAACATCTGAGAAGCTATTTCATTACTCCCAATGAGAAACTCCATTACACTTATTCTATAAAGCCTGCAATTTTTATTATTTTTTAAAGATAATTCTCAGTAAGATCATAGACTGCATTCCCTGACAACATACTGTTGTTTCCTTACATTTGCATATGTGTTTGTATTAAAGCTAATTGTATTTTTATGCAAGCATCTTGCCAACTTTTCCTGACACACAGGTGCCTTTGCACAGCACCTCAAAAATTTTGTTCTATTACTAGAGCACTTAATTAATATAAGTAACAGAAAAACAAAATATGGCAATGGGTGGAAATTCTTGAGCCATCTTTTTTCTTAGACTTCATAAATCTCTAAAGAATATCACTATTTTCTCCTAAAGATAGAAACCATCTGACTTCTCAACTTTTGTTCTCATTTCTCCATCATGCTACACAAGTAATAATTCCTCCAATAGTGAACTGTTTGCACTGTGTGTCTTTCTTCTCAAACAAACCTCTTGTTAAATTAGAAATTCTCAATCCTCTTTTCCTTCAGCTGCTGGCTAAATCAATATCGTAATTGATGTACTCTCAGCAGAAAGCCTTCTTGCTTCTGACACTGCAACTGCCCAAACAAATTCAAGCAGCTTAGGTTCCTTCTTTTCAAGCCCAATTTCACAACAGTGTTGACCTTGTAAAGTCCTAGATTCCTGGAGCTGTTGTATGATCTTCTTCTATTAACCTCTGGGCTAACCATTTACTTTAAAAAAAAAATAAAAAATAAAAAAAAAATCAACTGCAGTGGTTAAGATCAGTTTGAACTGTTTCAGTGTTACAATAACTCAGACAGACCCCTTGTACTCATTGCTGCAATATTATTTCAACATCACAGAGGTGGTAGGACTGCTAAAGACTTTTTAATGTAAAAATATATGCAATTCTTTTAATTAAGATTCCAGTCTTGTCGGAGTCTCAGTGGGGTACCCTTCTGAAATAGAGGTGCATACAGAAATGTTTTTACAAAATCTCACCCTGCACCTTAACTCTAATAATGCTGCATTTTAATCCAGTCCACGACAGAATTGAAAAAATATTTTGAATTTTCCATGACCAAAAGGCATTTCAGAAGATTCACTTAAACTTTAATAAATAAACAAAATACAGTCCATCGTTCTGACTAAGAGACTGTATCTTAAATACACTGCCAACCTTGTTAGTATCTATGTATATGATACTGGATGTTAGTGAAACGTGCTTTATTTTTCCCAATTCTGAAATTACTTTATGCAGAGACTGACATAAAAATTAGTGAGCTAGGACTTAAAACCAGTTTTTCATCTTTTGTAAGGAAGTAAAGAATATTGATGCTTGAGACAATGTCTCTTTTTGCATAATGTTTCTTGGCTTTGCTGCCACCTGCAGCAAAACAAAGGATAAAAGCCCAGGTTAGACATTTCTGTCCCACTTTGCATTGCTGCTTTTCAGTCATTACAATTTTCTGATCATAATGATTTTTGAAATTTAGGAGAAATGGACAGCTGCTTTCAAACTACTCTGAACTCTTCCAGATGCTAAACTGTTTTGTGAAAAAAAATGTATCAAGTCTTAAATGC
The DNA here is from genome assembly GCF_019238085.1 of Lagopus leucura. Classification (NCBI taxonomy): domain Eukaryota; kingdom Metazoa; phylum Chordata; class Aves; order Galliformes; family Phasianidae; genus Lagopus; species Lagopus leucura. The sequence goes on from NW_024962262.1 coordinate 88,210,797, forward strand.
TGGTTTTATTTCACTAAATCAAATATATATATGTATACATATATGTATGCACATATTTTTTTTTTTTTTTAGACTTTTCAAAGCATTTCCTATTTAAAATCTCTTCCATTTTAGCCAGGTAGCATTTTTAAAAAAGAACCAGACTTGCCATCGTTACGTTTGAATATATGGTTCAGAATTCAAAATAAGTGCTTAGATGAATTTGAATGGCTTATTTAAATGTTGCTAAAATATACACGTTTGGAAAAAAACTGGTGATACATGCACATCTTCTTATGATGAAGCCACAGGTAGAATCTTTATAATGTTATTTATTACATCATGAACCCCACTGGACAAAAATAAGTATCACTATAAAGCATAAGCAGATGGCTGAGCATTGGGATCGCTCATTCTTAACTTTAATTGGAAAGTAGGATTTGTCATATTTCCTGTTTCCAAAAAAACCACATCATCTAGGACTTCCAAGATGAAAAGCAGCTCAAGAAACAAAAACAATACATGCACAAGTTATCCCTGAATAGGGCAACTGCCCTGAGTGAGCCAAGCTTTCTTCTCCACCTTCTGTCAAAAGGCTACTAGACCCATTTGTCATGGTAAAAACACAGGGTCTTTGATTTATTTTTTACTCATCTTGAATAGTCAGTGTCCCAAATGGCCTTTTATTTTTTATTTATTTATTTTTGTATCTCCTGCTTCTTAGGAAACTTTCCTTGCAGATGAAAACTTGGGTCATAAATCATCCTATACGTAGTCACCTTCAGTGTAGGTCACCGGAGTTCACAGCATCTGAATATTAATAAGATATTATAATGTATAAGTTGTGCTTTGTAGAGAACTTATCTGCCTGCCTTCTATTCATGCTTGAGATCATGCTGACACCATCAGCTGATACTTCAAAACTTCTATCAAGTTCTAGGAAGTACCAGAAGCCATTTTGTATGCTGCCCTAATTTGTATAGCTGTATACTTACAGAGCAATCTTGATACTGGATTACTTAAGTGCCTTTAAAGCAGTGCACAATTTATGGCATCCAGAATTAAAAAGTCCGATTATGGAAGTTTCACTCTTAAGAGGTATAGGAAGTAACTCTTTGAGACCTTTCCCTCACAACCTGCTGTATTTCAAACTCTTACCACAAACTTCACAGGCCCAAAGGAAGACAGCTCTACAAACCAATCCCTGACAGAGACAGTTTAGTGCCAAGAATTGCAGACATCGTCCTGATTATTTCAGTATTGCCACTGGTGTAGATATAAAAAGCATCAATTTAAATAATGAAGAAAAAAAGCAAAATGTCTTACAGGATGTAGATGCTCTTGCCGTACTAGCAACTTATTTTTGGCATTTTTGTTCTAGAACTAAAAAGCTGATATAGCAAAGTTTGCTGGATTGCATCCCATCCTACATGGCACTAGAGAATTTACTTCAGCTACACCTGTCCGATGACTGAGGCTATGTGGTCACACAGTGTTTCCTGTAGCCTCAACTGAACCTATGAAATCTTCATTAAGGGAGAAGGGAGAACTCCAGTTTCCTTCATGGATCTGCAACAGAGTATTTGTTCTTCTTTTTTGTGTGTGGGCTTCCTTTGTTTTAGTAGCCTGGACATAAGAGTTCATGACATTCTGTTGATAATTTTTCTTCCTCACTAACCTTTGTCAAAGGAATGACTTTAAGGACAACAGAGCATGGTTTATGACTGTGTCTACTATTCTCAGCTGCTGAGAAGATATCTTAGAAGTTTATTGCTTTAAAATACTGCTCAAAGAACCCAGCTGAGATTAGTCACCCTGCTGGGTTTCAGTGTAGTATAACTACAAGTGAAAATATATGAGAGCCCCATTCCAAAGAGTTTGAGAGCTCATCCTCTCTATCAAAAGTGATTTAACTATTTGGTAGCTATTTAGATTCAGTTTCAAACCACAATAAAAAGAAAGCACAGCTGATCTTCTGTTTGGTCACAACACAATGAGCTCCTGGCAGCTTAGAAACAGCAAAGCTTCAGAAATAATGAAAAGGGGAAAAAGAGCAGAAACTCAGCAGTGAATCCGTATTTTCATCCTGGAAATTGTATCGCACAAGCTGAAGGGGAGAAATGTTGCTTCCATGGAAACAGATGCTGAAATGGGAGAAGGCAGAGGGCCAGACATTTTTCCCTGCTGAGCCTGTAGAGACCATCACAGAAGTTATTAATACCTAGAGGAACAACTGTTTCATTGCAATCCTCATGGTGCTGCTTCTCAGCCCAGTGAGATCCTCCCAGCACCAGGGCATTGCCTGTTTAAATTGTGTAACAAGAAAAAAAACACAAAGAGGCTTGGGATGCTGGGAATAACTTTTCACTTGCCTACTGGAGTTGTGTTTTGCAGTCCCAGATCCTTACCTATTTGGAAGAAAGTCTGTCTAAAAGCTCCACACAAACTCAACATCCTTATTATGTTTTCTCCATAGTAATCAAATCACTGGCTTCAAATAATATAAGCTGATGAATGCAGATATAATTCATGAGACAAACAATACTGTTATTTCTGTCCATGAATCACCAGCAAAGAACTTTTTGATTTGCTTACTCAAAGTTATTCAAAAGCAAGTCCATAATAGAAGATCTATACATTACTCATAGGCAACGCATTGTTGGTGGTTAAATTTAGGGATCAGAGTTGTTTGTGGTGGGCATAGAGGTGGGTCTCATGCCTGTTCTCATTTCTGTTCTCTAAATGAATGAGTTCAGCTTTCAAAAGAAACAAGAACACGTACACCAGGACTAATGGTAACTCAATTTCTGTCTCTAATACATGTTCAGTAACAGTTTCTGGAACAACTCATTACTTGAAATTAAAAGAAAATAACGTACTGCCAAAAAGTAAGAAATGAAAAACAAAATCCAATATCATCTAGGTAGATATCAAGAAGTTATGCCCATTGTTTAAAAAAGTACCAAACTTGTAGGAAAGTGAAAATATATAGTAGTTGAGTTTCATTAATGAAGAAAGACTGGAGACATTCGGAAATTATTGCTTTTGTTCCTTTAAATATTACAAAATATGGAGATAAGTAATGAGGAAGGAAGCTGCTTTCTTTCGCCTCAGAAGAAACACTTCCTTGAACAGCAGTGATTTTATTTTTAGGATAGCTTCAGTCAAAAGACCTTTATACAAAGAAACAGCTAGAAAAAAACTATCTACACATCCTTCATGATTCAAAGCAAAATTGTATAGAATTAAAGGATGAAAAATGAACCTCTTGCTTGCTACGCTGTTCTTATTTTGTGTCTCAATGGGAAGAGAATGACAGATGGAAGTATAAAGTATGTTTACTCATATCAGGCCTTTGATATGCAAATGCTTGTTCTGAAAGAATGAGAAATACACTGACCAGCAGACATCCCTTCAGAAGAGAAGCATCGCAACCTGAGGGAGAAGAGAGAGATAAACACTCCTTGGCAGATGTATTATGAATACTGACTAGGGCAAGTTCTGCCACAACACTTTCCTGAGGGAAGTATTATGTTTTCAAATGTAACAACTTGACAATATTTAAATGCCAACTGTGAAAGAAGAGTGAAGTATCCCAGGGACACTGCTAATAAACAAAAAACATTCACTCCTCCGCTCCACTTTTATTATTATTATTATTACTTATTTCAGCACATTGGTAATTACATTATAAAACCCCTGAAACAACACAGACAAATGCAAAGTCCAGCCTGAGAAAGTTTGCTTTGAGAATCACCTTATTTTAGTCAATGCAGACTTCAGGTGAGTCACAGAGCATTACCTTCAACCCCTGCTCTGAATCACTGGCTGGTAGAGCAGAACTGCCTCCATTAACCACACTGCAAATCAGCAGAGACCAGCCTCTCCCACACTGCAATATTGTGCATTTTCTGACAAGGTGGCTATAAATATTAATATTACTTTAAAACCTGACCCAAACCGCTTTAAAAGTTTGTGACCGTAAAAACAATAAAGCTAACAAAGCCTCATAAATAGCCACTAATATGAAAGTGCTTGTTGCAAACCTACAGGGAAGCAAGCAAGAATGGTTTTCAAATGCATCTAATTACTTTCGCACATGTGAAAACAGTATTTCCTCTCTTCTCCACCCTGCCACAGTACAGATTAGATGCATGGCGTGTGTTCCATAAAGCTCAGTGCACATCACTAAGGTAACATTTCAGAAACAGTAAGAATTACTCTAATAAATGCAGCAATGATTCAACAATTTTATTTTTTGGTTGAAGACTTTGATAGGGCATGAAACAAGGTAACTGCACAAAGACGGTAAAGATCAAAATAGTATCACTAACTTCCATTATGTTAAACATACTCAGTGAATTGCACATTGTACTGAATTATTGTTTAAGGCCCATCGAGTTCTCCATCCATGCATAAGAATAATACTTAAAGATTTTTCTTAAGTTCTCCTTTTTTCAGGGTCCCTGCCACATCTAGTTGTTCATAGCAGAACTGAGGGCAGAGATTTCTCTGTTGCTAGCTGCTTTTGAGAAAGGGAGCTATTATTACTTTGATAGTTGTATCACAGAGTTTTCTCAGTAATTACAGCTACTGTAATCATTTATTTGTTCCTTAAGGCCAATCTTTTTCATCCCTGTTCCATTATTTTAAATTAAAAACATACGAAGCAAACAACAATCCATAAAGCATTCTTCAGAATGATAAAGCAGAATAATTGCAAGAAGATCTTAGAGGATATATGAGGAAACGTAGAACTAGCATTCTCAAAGTTGAAGTCGAGAGCAAACACTACAGGAATATCTTCAATATTACTGCTACTCATTCCCAAAGTAAGGGAAGTTTCATCGCGCTCCTCTCCTTGAGCAAGCTAATTTTCAGGTTAAGCTGTTCTGCTGATGCTATTAACATTTAGGTAAAGACAACGTGGCCTAAACAAATAACAATTACCAACACTGCTTCTCTAGCAACTACACTGTGGTTTTTTTTGCATGCAGGCAACTGTAAGAATTACCACAGACAGTGATTTGGTCAAAAATCAATAGGTTGTTTTAGAGCTACTGCACCTTCATTTCTTTCAGGTTGACCTAATTTATTCCCAAGGATTAGGAAAGTCCATAAATCAGGAACATGGTTAATAACAGTTTCACAGGCTTCCCTTGAAAGACGACCCTTTTAGTTGTTATATGTAATTCCTTTTCTAACTGTAAATATCCAGTAGATTCTGTCATTGTTTGCTACACCTTAAAAATCATATTTTTAGTTCTGCAAGGTTGGGAGTTACTCAAGTAAAAAAAAAAAACCCAAACCTTCAAACATTCTGAATTTCAGCTTTGACACTGATGATATAATATTTCTTTCTGACCAGGAAATGACTATTTTTGTGATATGTTTACAATACAGTTGTTTCTAGCTACAGTAAAATAACAGTACAAGTTGTACAAACTCAGCCACTGGGGAGCAGCTATGTTAACCAATGATGTCTACGACATCACTGTCACCGAGACATTTGCAGAACTAGCTTGAACACTGCAGCACCAATAAAGAAGCGATAGTAAAATGACTGGTAAATATGTAACAGGTGTGTGGGCACTAAAACATCATCCCTACCTCCTTCTCACTTTCATGCTCTTGGCCATCCATTCTATCTGCTGATTCTCTCCAGATGTATCCTTTTTTTCTGAGATGATGTCTGGGAGTGTCCTGCACGTTTGTTTCTTGTCAGAAATGGTGTAGTTCACTGTGGATTGTTACACTAGATAATATATTTTGTGAAGATATAACATTTTATTTAGAGACAGCTTGTAAGTAATATTCTACATTTACTAGAGAAAAATATACCTTTTTTTCCCTGTAGGCTATGGAGATTAACATGACCTATATTTCAAAGGCAACAAAATATGCTGACACAGAGCAATCCTACAATTATCTGCATCTTTTTTTTGATTTACATTATGATTATTTGTTTCAGCTACCTGGAACATGAATGGATTGTTTTTAAATTTCTTCTCATTTACTGAGGTCACTTACGTCTTTTGCAGAAGAATTCTGCAAAGTTTCCCAGTACTTCATATTATGAGTTTTGGAATTTTAACACATTGCAGAGTGACGCCCAATTTAAAAACGTCAAAGCCATGTATTTGTATATAAATATCAACTCACTAGCATAAACGAGCTGTGCCAGAATACGCTTCCCACAGTTTTCCTTCCTATATTGCTCATTTAAAACACAAAAACCCACATCAACTGCATGAAGAACTGCTGTACAAATGTTAAATCACACTAACAGTGAAATATGAATGTGCCTGCTCATCCCTGTACATGCTGTCTGACCTCTAATCTGAACCTATATTTTAACATTGAAGTTGATGGTTAGATTTTTTTCTTTTCCCAATTGTTTCTGCACACCTGTATGAACAATTAGTTAGTTAATTACTGATGTCATTCTGATTTGTATTGACCTAATGAAAATTGTCCATTATTTTCCTTTGGAAACCACAAAACCAAAATTCCCTCACAATACTCCAATAGCACTCTGACCGCTCCCTGAATTCAACAACAAAAAGAAGCAAGCTAGCCTGATCAGCAGAAAGGATTCAGCCATACTACGCTCATTCTATGCAAACTAAATTCTAAAAAAAAGCCCAACAGGTTTATTAAAGATAGCATGCATGTCGCTATTCAGCTTCTTTCTTGAATATATGTGTATTGCTGTGTTCATGCTGCCATAGCAAACTAACCCTACAGCTTGATCTACTGCCTATTAATTTCAGCTTATGGAGTCACACTGGATTTTGCTACTTTCATCACCAAAAACACGTTCTTAACTTTGTCTCTCCCTTATAATGACTGCTCATTGTGTTTGCTCCAAAAACACTCTGGAAGATGGAATTGGCCTTGTTTTCAGTTTACTGTTGAAACTAATGAACAAACCCTAAAAATTCACAGAGCAGAATAGTAAGAATAAGCATATTAAAATAATCTATTTGCAAACTTAGGCCAAGTTTCATTTTAAAGAAACACACGGCTTGATCCTGCTATCAGATTGAAGTTGTTAACATATCAGTAAGTCCTTTTCACATTATAATTATGTACAGTACAACCTTTAAGGGTTCAGTGGTTGCCAGCAATCACCATGTAGACTAGGTAAGAGAGAAAACATTTTCATTATCCAAGATCACCTTTCAGAGTATTTCTTGAATCATCTTCAGTCACAATCAAATAATATGACTTCCATCACATCCCATCATTCCATTCCACATTCATTACTATTATTTACCATATTCTGTAATACCACTATCTAGGATTTAAACAGCCTTCTTTTCCTCTCCTGTCCCTGCTTGTGTTTTTTCTGTTGTTTTATTTTTCTGTTTACTACATCACCATCACTTAACATTTTACACCATCATCATCAGTATAATTCATAATAATTAAGGAAGGCATTGCAAAATGAATAACACAAAGGAAAAAAGCCAAAATGTTTTGATCAATCCAAATTTCATCCCTAGAAAAGAATCCAGATTTATAGAGAACTGAAAAAGAAATTTTACAGATTCAGTCCTTCACAACACAGAATTTCTCTTACTACCGTGGCTTTTCATGACCTGTTAAGTACAGCAATAATGCATACAATTGAAAGCAACTAAGATAAACTATGCATTGTAAATAGCCAAAATGAAGTACATGCAGATGTAATCAAATACATTGTTAATTTACTGTAGAAGAATCTCTATTTTGATTTTGAAAGGAGGCAAATATTCTTCTACTTCTGGATTCCCTTTAGAGGCATCCTAAACGTTAGTGGCCGAACACATCTCCACACATTTCCCCAGGTCTCTCCTCCCTGTCTTCACTGCCTCCTGACACGGAGGAACTGTGCAACGTTTTCGTTTTCTTCTAAATGTGGTGGAATATCTATTTTGATTTAGAAAAAAATCAAAAAATACTTTGACAACGATTCAAGTCTGATATCCCACTGAGTCAACAGCAACATTTTTGCAATTAAAACCACATCTGAAAAGTGGTTTTTGTCTTTCCAGTTTCTTACATTAACTGCCAATACACTGCAGTTCAAAATACTGGCCATATTCAAAAGATTTTAGAAAAATGACAAAAATCATTTCCAGTCCTGACGACTCAGTTCTTCTATGATGACCAGTTGATACTAAAATTGAAATCTATATTTTGACTCTGAAGAAAAGAAATATTGCTTAAATTTATTGTTCCACTGGGACTTTATTAAGTCTGCTATTGAACTGTGTATCATTTTAATTAGAATTAACACTTTCATCTTGTTTATGAATATATGTAAGATAAGCTTTGAAATATTTAACATCTGGGAATACAGTCAAGCTGTCACAGCAAAATTAAGACATTTCACATACATGACTATTATTATTATATAATAACCAGATACCAAATAACTGAACATTCATTGTTAGCATTTGGAGTATAATCTCTATGCATAGATTTCCATGTCCTTTGGGAATTTATTCATGCTTTGATCATTATCCCTTTGAAGCAATGCTTCTTTAAAGAGACACATTTCAAGTGCAGTCCTTGGCTCTGTTAGATGTTTCACTAGTAGGTACGAGACCTGCTTTACATAATTTATTCTACCTTTAGCAGACATATGCCTATAAGAGCATTGCTGCATTAAGTCGGTTCTCCAGGACAACCTTCCTTTACTGAGATATTTACTTCACAGGCTAGAGTGACTATTCATAGGCATTAGTGCTTAAAGTCCACCATCAGCAGGTTGACCACTTCTTGCCAGATTCTGCAGAATATTCTCCTGTGATATGATGGAACTGTTAAAAATAAAATTAAGAAAAAAGAGTCTTCATGAAAAGGACTTCCAGCATGTGAACTAAAACACTACTGGTCCTTGTTAGCGTTGAGATTCATCAGCAAGTAAATCTCTGTTAAATTTAACTCCTTAGATGCCCTTTAATCACACACACAAAAAAAACCACTAATATATTGCTGCTTTTACTATAAGAACTGAACTGCACCCATGACAGCTGAATGTCAAGTAACAACCAGGACATCACAACTGAGGCCAACTCCCCAGGAGCTGCTGGAGAGGAAGCTCTGGAGTAGCAAACAGCAGCCAGTACCTGAAGTAAGGAGCTCTGGGAGATGAGATACCTAGGGGGCATCTCCCCTCTAAGAGGGACTACAGGGGCTGTGGCAGAAGTAGGCTGGGCTGGCTCTGAAGGCAAAAGAGAGCTGTCATTTGTCACAGCCACCAAAACAATGTCAAGGTATATTAATTCAAGTCATGGTTAAAAAAACTGATAGGAGCTACCAGCTGTAACAGCCCTAATTGCAATCCATATTATAACAGCTTCTAAACTTTGCATAAACCTTTGGGAAAAGGCAGTGTTTGGCAACCACTAAGAATAAGCTTCAGTTTCTGTAGACAATTTTTCCCAAAACCTTACTGCAAGCACTTGAAACACCAGAGCTCCTTTAAGGCTCTAAAGACCTCCTTCACAACTGGAATTCAATATCCAGCACATGAGCATACCAGCTGGATGTCAAATCCAAGTGGTATGAGAATTTAACATAGAATGGCCTGGGTTGAAAAGGACCACAATGATCATCTAGTTTCAACCCCCCTGCTACGTGCAGGGTCGCCAACCAACCAGCAGAGCAGGCTGCCCAGAGCTACATCCAGCCTGGCCTTGAATGCCTCCAGGGATGAGGCATCCACAGCCTCCTTGGGCAACCTGTTCCAGTGTGTCACCACCCTCTGAGTGAAAAAGAGTAAAATGGATCAATCTTATTTTTACAAGTCAAACAATTCTAAAGACTAAAATCTTTTTTAGAAGTATGAACTTGCATGCTTCTCAAGCAACAAATAACTATTTCCCGTTCACAAATGGAAGTCCTTGGCACACTATTATCAATACAATTTTTTTTTTTAAATAAAAATAAGTGGAAAGTAAGGCATGACTAGTAGAAAGACTAACAAACGTAACAAAATCACAAATAGGAAAGCACAAATATAAGGGGGAAGACTGCACATGATGCATTCAATCAGATGCAATCTTTTTGCCTGAAAGCACCTTACACAACATGTAGACTATTTATTTTGCTTCATTTATCTTTGGAAGCCACTATTCTATAGAAAAACTTCAGAAAAAATTTTGCCAGTGACTTGCTTATAATGAGAAAGATCTTTAAGATATACACAAAGAAACTTGTTACCAGAATCTCCAAAGCATTTCCCAGCAAATCAACTCTTTAGATAGACATCACTTTTTCTGTATCAAAATAAAAGTGCAAACAGTGAGCTTTTTCTGACTTGAAGTCAACCTCTACCCTCAGAAAAAGATGTATGATATTGCACAGGATTGTACAAAATGTCTTGCATGTGTCTTTTGAATACCTAAACGAGATTTGAATGCATCTGAATTACACAAGATGAGAGCTGGGATAAACATGAGGATTTGAGATATACATAAGCTTGAAAATATTTACATAAACACCAGCAAGATTGATGCTGGAAAGCTAAGACCAACAGTGCATATTAGAGATATTGGTAATAGCAGGATCTTACTTGTTCAGAGTATGCAGATATGGGATGAAGCACAGATCAGCAAGCACTGATCTACTATGTATGAAGTAGATCTACTATCTATGAAGTAGATCAACTATAAAAATAATACTAATATATATTAAAAAAAAAAAAAAAACAATAAACCAGAGTTTTTGTTGTTGTTTTAGTTTTTATTTACTTTAACTTAATTGACCGAGAGCTCACATTTGTGAGTAGCCTCCTGACTGCTTTGGATCAAATGATGCCTCTAAATTTTGGGAGCTGTGATTTCTGAGAACCTTCTGAATACTAAATGCCTTTGAAAACTATATTAGTCTTTGACAGAATGAATTTCAAGTCTACATCAATAGTTCTGTATAAAATAAACACTTCTTGTATTATTTTCAAACTTATATTTTGGAAAGAAATTAGTCAGGTAAAGCCAAGTTCATCTTACTTGTATGCCCGGAGTTCTAAAAAGCAAATACAGTTGGTATACATCTAGAAGTGTATATATTTGTTTTTAATTTCGTGTGTGTGTGTTTTCATGTCCAAGGCCAACTTTCCATCAGAAATAATCATGTTCAATTATTTTACTCTCACTTGTGACTCCCCGGCTAAATCATGCAAGAGGAAACCTCTCACTGACTGCTTTTCAAGTTACATTTCTCAGTATAAATGCTTTAATAGAACTGAATAAATAAAATGATGGGTAACCTCAATGGTAACAGTTCCATTACAGAATGTATTTTATGGTTTATTTGTGAATATTTTACTCATTAATAAACCTGCTTCAGAGGAAATAAAGGTGATTATCTTCAGATTTCAGAGCTCAACTTCCTGAGTTCTCACAGGTACATGATCTACATAATAATAATAATACCAATAATACTCTAGAATGTTTTATTTAAGTAATTAAGTAATTAAGTAATTTATTTCTTTCTTTCATGTTTTCAGTAACTGTGCTCAGTAAAATTAGAAAATTGCTTATTCTAGAATTTAATTCAGTTTTATGAGAATTTGTGGCAAAATTCTCTCTACACATACTGTAAATCTTAAGTCTGTGTAGATTTAAGAGAAGATTGTTATGTTTAAAAAAAAAAAATCCACAGCTTACTACAGAGTGAAAGCACTGATCTTTTGGTCTCTGTTTTTTTTCTCAGAGTATCTCTATTTTAACTCCTCAGAGCACCACCACAAAAGTCAATGATGAATAAAAATTCTAGGAACGTTATTTCCACAAAGATAAACAGACAAATACAACAAACCCTTATTATGCCATAACTGCTACCTCTCTTCAGTATATTCCTATGGAAATCATGAAGAGTTATTACATTGCAGCACACAAAGTGTTCGTTTTCCTGATTACTAATCACAGCCTCCTCAAAATGCATTTCTCTTCTGCAGTACTCATTGTGGATGCTCAAATTCAATGAATTACACAAGGCAACATCAGCAACTTTTTATTAAAGACATTTTTTAGTAACTAAATAATTGTATTTTATACTTTCTTCAATGTTATTGTCAGAGAAGAAGTCTTCAGAACTTATTGAGACGTAAATTTTTAATCAATTGAGAAAAGTAATAGAGAACATTCTCAGCCATAAGACAACCCCCATCACACTTCCCTAGCTGGAGGAAAGTTTCCCACAGCTGTAACAGGACAGTAACCAACATTGACCATTCACAGACATTAAATACGGCAGGCTGTGGTTTCCATTCAAGCAAAACCCACCACCGTTCAAAGTATTTGACTGTTGAAACAGTTGAAGTTGATCATGTGTGAAGTGCAATGAACATTTTCCAAGTCAAATTATCTTTAGATGGTTGAGCTCAAGCTTCAGCTAAGTGACTCCCAGGAGAAAGAAAATATGTGGCAAGTAAGAAGAGTTTCTATTACCCAACAACTAAGAGGTACTATTTTGGTTTTTTTTTCAGATTCAAGTAGGCAACATCCATCTCAAGGGGAAATCACAACACAATGAGAATAATCGGACAGAAATTCAGAGTTAGTGCCTACCTTCTTCATCTTCAGTGACACCAGAACCTCTAACCTCTCTGTCTTTCTGTTACTCCCATTTTACTTGCACACTGGCATGCCCATCTGTTGACTTCTGATGAGTAAACCTTTTGGAATTTCTTAATGCTAGATGTCATGAAATAACTACTTTAGCACAAGCAAGTCCACTATAAGGTTAGACTGATCATTCTACTGTGACTGGACAGTTATTGCTGGAAGATTTCCTTTTATATAGGGAACTTCATCTGCACACAGATGTAAAAAAAAAAATTGTGAATAACATACAAACCCTTCCTCGTTTCCCGCTCTGGCACCCTCACTGCTCACACTGCCCATTTGATCCTACAGAACAAGAGCCTGGGGCTTAAACTGAGATCTTCTCCTGTGCCACAATCCCAAGACACAGCCCTACATTCATCCTGCAGTGCAGTCAGGAGAGCTGCCACACAGGTTTGATGAAGAGGAGGGGAAAGAAAAAAAAAAAAAAAAAATCACATCAAAACCACTTCAGAAATCTTCACTTCAAATTAAAAAAAAAAAAAAAAAAAAAAAAGTCAGGCAACAACTTTAAAACGTTTGTTCTCACATAGCTGAATAAATATATGAACAGAATTGTATGCATTTATATGTATATTTTACAAAACTCAAGAAAAACAGATTGTTTCCAGGACTATTAGAGTTTTGCATACAATCATCACTACTACTTTCAACACAGCAAGAACAAGTAATCATAGTATACTATAGCACACTAACTATATATAGTATAAAGTGGACCACCGCTAAATGTCAAATCATGCATCATAGAATCACAGAATGGCTTGGGTTGGAACGGACCTCAAGGATCATCTAGTTTCAACCCTGCTGCCCACAGCCAGCCACCAGGATCAGATTGCCCAGGAAACCATCAAGCCTGGCCTTGTACACTTCCAGGAATGAGGCATCTCTACTTACTCTGGGCAACCTGTCTCAGTGTCTCTCGATCCTCTGAATGAAGAATTTATTCCTAACACCTACCTTAAATCTCTCATTTTTATTTTAAATCCATTCTCCCTTGTCTCATCAGTATCTACCTGCATAAAAACTCAGTCCCCCTCCTGGCTACAAGCTCCTTTCAAGCACTGAAAGACTGCATTGAAGTCTCCAAGGAACCTTCTCTTCTCCAAGCTAAACAAACCCAACCCCATTAACCTTTCCCCATAGGAGAGGTTTTCCATAATCACCTCCATTTGATCATCAACACGGCCCTCCTTTGGAACTGCTCCTACTGCTCCACATCCTGTAAGCTTGGACGCAGTACTGCAGATGGGGCCCCGCAAGAGCTGAGTAGAGGGGGACTATCACCTCCCTCTTCCAGCTGGACGCTCCTCTTCTGATGCAGCCCAGTATACAGTTTGCCTTCTGGGCTGCAAGAGCACACTGCTGGCTCACATTCAGCTTTTTGTCCATCAGGACCAGCAAGTCCTTCTCTACAGGGCTGCTCTCAAGGAGTTCATCTCCCAGTCTGTACTCATACCTGGGATTGCCCTGGCTGAAGCACGACACCTTACACTTGTGGCCTTGTTGAACCCTCATTAGCTTCTCACGGGTCCACTTTTTAAGCCTGTCCAGGTCCCTCTGAACAGCATTCCTTTCTCCTATTGCATTGACTGCACCACTCAAGTTACACTCAGCAAACTGAGGAACTACCATAAATACATGCCCCGTTTCCTAAAGTACATGGCTGGAGTTTAGATCAGGTGCAATTTTTGGCAGTACATTAGCAGTCATTTTTGATTAAACATATACAGAAGCTCCGAACAAATTGTTATCAACTACTTTTCTGTACTATTGCCTACAGTGTTGCTATTATCCACAAGTAATATTTTTTTTTCCAAGCACGCTCTTGTATTATGTTAAAACAACTCTCTATTTAGTGATTCAGCCTAAAAACTGCATTGCTATTTGAAATTTAAAAGTGACATTTATCCACGTTTAGAATTCAAGTTAAAATATATAGCTTAGGATAGGCAAGAGAGCACATTTTTCAGTGGAAAACATATATCCCTAATAATCACTAAGGTTTAAAGTGATTTCACTAAAAACAGTGAAAGTAAGTCATTGAGACTCACATGTATTATGTAAAGTAACCCATTATTTCTTAAGAGTAATAAAAAAAAACAGAAGTATGACCTCCTTCCAGAGCACTTGCATATTCAGGAATTTGCTACAAATTCCAATAAACATTTGCTTTAAAAAACAATCCAACTCCTTAGTAAGTTCTGGAAATGCACAGTAAGTCACAAGTACAGTTAACAACAACATTTATATTACTTAGTGAGAAGACAAAAGTGTGGAAAAGACTGCGATATGAAACAGTCATCTTTGATACCAAGAATAGGGAAGAATTCCATGAATTTGGCAGTGCTCCCACCCCCATTCTCTGGGATGCCACTGGAGACATGTGCTAAACAAAACATGTTGTGTAATGAGTTGTGTAACATTGCAGAGGGGAAAAAAAAAAGGTAGTGAAGAATAACCATGGAGTTAGTGCTGGAGCGATCACCAAACCTCATCATTCATTCTAATATTTTTCATGTCACCTCTGCCATCACTTCTCCACATGCTCCCACCTACCTTCCCCCTCTTGCTCCTTCACAAATACCCACTGGCTTTCTGCACCTTTTGCAGCACATGCAGACTGCAACAAAAAGGAGGTTTCAAACAGAATTTATTTGTAGTCTTGCATTATCAGTATCGCCTCTTGTCTATCTTCTATTTTAAAAGGAAAAAGGCACTTAATACTTGAAACAAATACACCCATGAGAAAAATCACCTGTGGCAGTGTGACACATGCCATATCACTCCACACAGCCACCCAGAGGCAGGCAGTCCTTGGACATTCTGCAGCTGCCCCACTTCATGACAAGGCAGAACAGCCACAGCCCTCCACACGTTCAGCCTCCCTTGCAACCCCTGGCTAACAAAAACAGTAGCACCGCTTGTTGTCAGGAATTTCTGGTGTGCTGGAGCAGATAGTATCCCACTTCTGCTGCAGAAAGAACTCCGACTACTACAGTTAAAGGGTTCTCTCTTAAAAAGATACTGTGAGCTCTTCTAATTTAAGGTTTAATCTTATTTTGTCCCTCTTTGCAGTCCAAGAGTTTGTTGTTCCTTCAGTTTCACTTTACTGCAGTGCTCAAGGGCTGACAGAGAAACAAATCCCAAAAATAAATTAAAAAAATATTAATTAGAAAAAAAAACACTGCACTGCCTCTCTGTAACTACCGGCAAACCTGCCATTTCACTGCCATGTATTTTGCTTCTCACAGCATTAGACAAGTACATAAACCATGACTATCACAGAATCACAGAATCACAGAATCACAGAA
>NW_024962262.1:88226719-88245988 GCF_019238085.1 Lagopus leucura
TATGGATGACAGTAATGCCAAGAATTATACACAAAACCATTAACCTTATAACTTATATAACTTATAACATAACTATATAGTGAACTTATGTGGTTTTAATTACCAGATTTCCATACAGTAGCTCACTCGGGTTTAGAAAGCGACTTCCTGATTGATACAACACTCAACAGTAACAAAAACACGTCACAGATTCATGGAGGGTAGGCTGGTTCATACATTACAAAATGAAAGTACCTTCTAATCAAATCAGACTAGAAGAGTGAAGAAAGGCTGCCAATACAAAAACCCAAACACAGAAGCATTACCACAGTTTTGAGTAATGAATAAAAGGAGGAAGTATTTGTTCAATTCAATTTGTTCAATCAAAAGTTCCACGTTTTTGTGCATTAGTGTCCCTTGGAAGTGTTGGGGAGTGGGGGAGGAGGAACACATGACAAGAACAGCTCCTTAAAATACTCCTCAAGGAAAAGAAATCAACTTCCTGAAGTTAAAATACACTTCTGGATTGCATTTGATTGGCTGAGAGTCTAAAATGGATATAATCATAATTAGTATTTGCTATTGATATTCTTGAATTTTTATGTGTAAATGCAAACCTCAATTAATGCAAATAATTTTTGGTAAATCATTTAAAAAAAAATAATCAAACTTAACAGTCAACCAATTGTTACTATACTATGCCAAAGAGATCCAGTTTGGACAAGTTTGTATGTTGTAACTAATGTAAGCAGGACTTACATAAGCAGCAAATAACAGAACATACTTTATAGACACCAAAAATTTGTTTTGAGAATTGTTACTTAACCTGTTTCATTAGATCTGTTTTAAATGTAAGAATAACATGCTTGCTCTGTTGCCCAGGTCATCCAGTTATCTCTCTCGCACTGTAGCTTCCTGCCATGTTCACCCTTACTCCTTTATCAACAAAGTCCACCATAATTTTGTTTCCCCTTAGCTCACAATCTAAAAGTAACCCTTTGTTCCTTGTCAGGATTTCTTTTTTTTTTTTTTTTTTTAATGCATTTAAAGCCAAACAAAAATAACAGCAAAACCAAAACCACCACGCCTGATACTGCCTGTGCATGTTCTGCATTTGTTAAATTCGGGATGACCTTTGTCTGGAATTGAAATTCAGAGCAGATACCACATCGCTACTTTTAATTATGTTTATGAGAAGCATCTCCTCCTTTAATGCAATGACCATCTCTCCACTTGCGAGCGAGGCTGGTATCAATGATTAGAAAAGCATATTGGAGCTGTTTGTGATTACTCTTGCCAAATTATTGGAGCCGACTCATTTATTAATGCTTAATGAAATACAAGAAAATGTTGCTGCTATTTCACTTACATGGTTTGGAGAAGAGAAATCTTGAAAGCAGATTCAGATCAAAGAGGAATAGCTTATTTACACAATCGGTTCAGAAAAGATTTGCTTTTTCCAGGTGATATCATTACGAAATGCACACAACTTGTGAATAACTGTAAGCCTATTGCAACCAATGGGATTTTTTTTCCCCCCCAACAACTTCAGCAAAGCAAGATAGTGCCTAAATCAACAAAACATTCTCTGTGGTCTCTGAATTCTCCAACTAGTCAGGTAGACATTTGGTAAATTTAGGGACTCTAATCAAATTATCAGTTCTTCCAAAGACGTTGTCACACTACAACAGTGCTTATGAAAGCAAACAAAGGATCGGGAGTAATGATAGCTTCATAGGCAAAGAGGAATGCATACAAAACCAAAACACATTGCAACAACTGAAGTTGTAACATCTTGTAGTAATTCCTGAATGCATAGTGTTTATCTCCACAAGTATCAAAGCAGATATGTATTTTAAATTCTGTGACTAATAAGCTGTACTTGCCGTAAGTAACTTACTGTTCCTCACAGAACCTTTCACTAATAAGTAATTGAAAATTTGACTCAAATCAAAAATAGGAAAAATATTCAAATATGAATCTGTATACTGCCCACCACCCAATTACTTGCCAGAAGACATTTCAAAATACTTATTTTGCAAGTTAATGTAATGCAGAAGAATAACAGTGGCCATCAATTTAGATTAGTTCTGATCTGAATGCTGTAACTCTCTCTTTCATTTCCAATACATTCATTATTCTGTCAGTACCTATGAGAAGCACTGACACAATGGCACTGAGAACTTCCAAGTCTCAGATTTGTAACTGCAGTGGGAGGGACAAAAGGGTTCAGGGAGACTTTGAGTATCTGATGATTGTGCAAATGCATTTTACAAATAGATGCAGCGATTGGGGTCTTGCCCCTTCTTTGTTTCCATGGAAACAAATGTAAAATTAACCCCCCTCCCCCAGAAAGTAACATCCAAGTGCCTTAAGTTGGGTCTTTAACTTGCAATTAGGAATTATTGGTTGGTGACGTATTTTTTGAACTCTAAGATCTGATTCTTGCCTCAGCCTAGAAGCAACAGTCTCAAAGCAGGCCATTAGAGCTGGATGGAAGACTGCTGTCAGCTTCGCTGGTGAACTCAGCTCACTTCATAGTACTCAAACGTTCTCATGGCTGAAAAACATTCCCAGCCACTCAAGCATACATCTCCACCATCAGCTTTGGCACAAAGGCAAACACAGGTCATCTTGACAGCAACCTTACTAAGATTTTGTTTGCATAATCGAACTACAGAGTGGGCGCTAATAAAATTAAATTGCTGCTCATTTTGAAAGTAGGGCTTGTCCTACCATTCTGCCTTTAGCATGACATTTATCAAAAGATAAGACAAACGTACTTCGAGAAGCTGTCAGGAAAAGTAGTACTAAAATTAAAATACTACGAAGATAACTGAGAGGAAAGCATCAGACAGCTGTGAAAATGATTTCAGAAGACATATGGAAGCTCTGTTAGATTATGATCTTCTAAAACATTCATCTATTGCTTTTGGGACAGAAAGCTAAGAATATACGAACACTCGAGGCTCCAAACATTCCATTCAATTTAAAAGGTATCCATTCAGAAGCAGACTGAGCTGTCAATTGAATAAATAATTTGAGTCAAGAATCATTTCCTAGCAGTTTGCGTGGGTTTTGGTTGCTGGTTTTATCGTTTCTGTAAAGTTTTAAAGCGATGATTGAGTACAAATGCATTAAAGAAAATCCTTCTCCCATTAAAAGGGAAACCTCTTGACCTTATGTAGAAAATTATGTTTGCTTCCAGTAATGGCAAAAGTAAATCTTTACAATGAGTATATTTTGATAATTAATGTCAACAGGATCAGACAACAAAAAGTAAACAGATCTCATTTTCTCATTCCAATGTATAATGTGATTTTAACACTCTTTATCACTCAAGGTTACTGCACAACTTGCCAAATACTAACATGAGTATCTCTTCATCAAAGTATTTGGACAACTGCAACCTCACCTGTGTAATTCATGGACATGGACCTTTTTTCCTCCATTTTGCTACAAAGCAAAAATTGAACCAAAGCAGATGGCCACTGAGGTACTCTCTAGAAGTCAGTACTAGACTTACTCCAAAGTCTATGTGAAACTTAGATATAGGTGAAAAAACCCAAGCATTTAGAAAAACAAGATGTTTTGTCAGCTTCAGAAGCAGTGCACTAAAGAACAGCTAGCTACCACACATCTCCACAGTGTGAAAAGACACATGCCTTTAACAGTTAAGCACTATCCAAGAAGTATTATCTAGAAGACCTCCAGATAGACATTAAGTCTCAACGTGCACACACTCAATAGGTATCAGTCTCAGATTGACTCCACAGAAGCTCACAGACTTGGGCTATTCAAGAGATGCAGATCATTTTAAAAATTCTGAATGTAAACAGCACAGTGGTCAAGTCAACTGAATTTTCCATTTGTGCATTAACTCCAGTTATCAGATTTTGACACCACGATATTTCAAAAGCAGCAATGAGGAAGTTAATGAAGCATAACATTTGGATTCTGTAGGTTTTACTTTAATTTTGAATAAGGACTAAAACTTCTCTAATTGAACTCAATTTATGGACTATTACTAACTATTCACAGAAGCATTAAAATCTCCCTTTTTAAAAAAGCACAAGTTACCATGTTAATTACCAGGTCAATACTTCCGATTTTGTGCACCTATAGGAAATACTTAAGTCCGAGTTAACTGACTAGATTTCCCTTTTTAGGAATACAGAAAAAAAAGGGATAATTTTCATCGTTGC
Source organism: Lagopus leucura (assembly GCF_019238085.1). Taxonomy (NCBI): domain Eukaryota; kingdom Metazoa; phylum Chordata; class Aves; order Galliformes; family Phasianidae; genus Lagopus; species Lagopus leucura. Next base: position 88,230,904 of record NW_024962262.1, read on the forward strand.
TCACCTCATCCTGAGATATGCATCTAAAACAGGTCAGAGGAATCTGCTCCAATGTGCTCACTTATCTCCACTCATTACAAAAGAAGTCAAGGCAATCAGTTGTTCTACATACATTCCCATCATAGGCATCAAAACTTCAACAAAATGAACATCATCTTTAGTAACTACGTGCTTTCTTAGAAACCTACAGCATCATGACTTTTATTTAGAATTATCAAGGTCATTTAAAGACATTCCTGGGGAACACAATGAAATATTTTCAATATGATATGGGCTATTTAGCATTCATAGATCATAAATCCACTTTTAGTTTTCTTACCGTGACAGGAACCATCCACTTCTTCATATCCTACGCTGCAGATACATCGTCCAAGAGGCACAAGCCAATCCCCATCTGCTCCACAATACAATTTTGGAGTATCACGCTCCTCAGCACTCTTCACACAGGAGCCCCGCACTTCCACCAAAGAGGAAGAATCAACCCTTGGAATAGTATCAGGAAACATGGCCAAGTTACGGACTGTGAAAGGGCACTTCTTGTAATAAACACGGACTGAGACCAAAGCAATACATGCTCCAATGTCCTGAAATGCAAGATAAAAGCCTTTCTTGTTTATTGGCCCAACCTCACGAACTTCTGTGTTGAGTTTAAGAATGCGATCACCCAAGTCCATCTGAGTAAAGCTCTCATCAGCCGCAATAGTATCAATTTTAGTGTACTGGTTTGGCTTGAATTTTAATCCATGAGACTCATCTGATTCCATGTAGTAGAGATTAAAAGTTTCCTTGCAGGTTCCCACTACCCACGGAATGCTGTTGCAGTCCCTCAGGGTAAACTTCATTTCCACATAGATTTTCTGCGCAGCATCACGGGAAATCCAGTTTGTTCGAAGCCAGTTGTTTTGGTTTGGTTCCATCACATTGCACACCTGGTACGTATGAATGGGATGATTGTGTTCATCCATTTCAGTAATGGCATCCCACTGAAAAGAAAACAGACTGTTTGAAAACCAAGGAAAACATAAATTTTGCTATCTACAGAGCCAATCTCAACACGCATAAATGTGAGTATATGAAATCATGGCTGGATTAAAAATAATTGTTTGTGTCGAGATTAGAGTAATAACAGTAGTTAGAAGCAAATACCAGCTACAGAAGTAGCTACAGAGTTTTCTACAGAGCAGAAAAGTTTTCAGAAATTCTATAATAAATTTCTATGAATCAAAAAAAAAGTCTCTGATCAATGTGGCTTCAATAGAAGATAGAAATAGTGGCCATAGTTGGTCAGTACATCTATACACAGACTCAGATGTACATAGTGGCCTGGAGGTGTTCAAGGCCAGGTTGGATGGGGCCCTGGGCAGCCTGGTTTAGCATTAAATGTGGAGGTTGGTGGCCCTGCATGTGGCAGGAGGGTTGGAGATTCATGATCCTTGAGGTCCCTTCCTACCCTGGCCATTCTGTGATTCTGTGATTCTGTATAAGCTCTCCTGATTTACACAATTATTGTAGACACAGTTAAATGTACAGGTAAGAGATATTTCTGGCTCCATAGACGCTGTATTACACTCATTTCTTCTTAAATAAAAAATAAAGATCTATCACAGGCATCATATCATTTATTTACCCCTATAAATTCTCTTATAAACTGAACATGAAATAGGAATTATCATTTTTATTTCTTTAAGTTGTGTGCATCAATATCACTGAATTGTTCTCAAATGCTGGTGGGAACCCATGCCATAAGGCCATTGAAAACATGCATCTACAAAAAGCCATCCATGTACTAAATATAAAAGAATTATTGAACATCTAACATTACATAATCTGCTACTCTAAGGGATTGCCAACAACTCCAATTCAGTTTGAATAAAATTGAGTCAGCTTTCAATAAGCACTCACAATATCAATATAGCATTAAGCATTGATTTCTTTCTTACAAAAACAGAACTAGTTTAGTTTCATACCCCCAAATATTGCACCCCGCTATAAATTTTTAGTGTGGCCTTCTGGATATACTTTTCTCTTATGGCATTCTAGATAGTACCTCATATAGTCAATAATCCAAAAGCTTCTTATTAAATATTACTAAAAACACCCAACTATGATGTTTTAGTAGAATGAAACATGAAAATACACACTATTTGTGTTCATAGTTTAGCATATTTGGAACAGATTATTTATAAATACACATTCAGTTAAAATAATTTGCCTGCTAAAAAGAAACATAAGGTTAAAATTGAGACAGCAGTTCAAAGTTGAAAAGTTTATGCAGCATTTTTGCTCTTACCAACTTCCTCATCCTTGCAGTTAGTTCAGTTAAATGCACAGTCTGGCATTTAAGAATGTTATGTTAATTATATTCAGGTGTACACATGTAATATGTCAAAGCCCATGTTCAAATTATGCATAATATGCAATTCTGAGTACAGTAGCAAGATAAGAACCTTGCACATTATTATTCAAACATGAATTCAAATATCTTTAGCCCGATGATACTTCCAAGCCACGAAGTTTTCTGCTTTAATACAGACAATATCAATATGTTCTACTTCAAAGTTAGACTTCTAATGATGCACTTTGACTACTTAAGCTGTACAATTTTCATAATGTCTATTTTGCTCAACATTACGAGGAAGGTTGGCCCTTGGCCTTTCAGACTGAAAAAAATTAGGAATTGAGTTCAGTTTAAAATTTTTAAGAAAAAAAAATTTTAAGTTATCTTTTAGAAACATGGTGAAAAAAATACTTCATCATCTTATTCTGTAAAAAGGTAATGTATTATTAAGAGGTAAGGTCTTCATTTTTAGAAACATCCCCAGCCATCAGATGAATTTTAAGGCCCATGTCAAATTGTAAATATGTAGAAAGCCTGCTGGCTTTATTTTTTGAGTTTCAGAAACATCACTTGTTCCTAGATGAAAGTGAGGGTATAACATCCCCATCTTCAATAGCTTTCACAGAAACAAAGCATGGACGTGGGTGGAGAATTTACCCTTTCTTCTGCAGGAGCAAACTGATCCATCATGGAGGAGGTAGCAATAAAGAAGTAAGTACTCTATGTATTAGACTGCAAACTTGGCAGCTGGAATTCAAGTGGAAATGGAATTCTAAATGGAGACAGGTATGGCCTGAAAAGTTAGATTTCTGATTACTGCAGCGTGTATTTGGGAATTACCCAGAACAATAAGCTCTCTACAAAAGCCAAGGTCTTTACAGACTGTAACTTTAGAGATTTTCTTTTTCTCTATCTATCACAACACGAGCAATAGCCTCAAGGTCTTATTTTAAAACCCATGAAACATACTTTAAAAAATGATTGTTGGACAGGTAGTGGCCACTGGCTGTCTGCTACCTCTTAAGAGATTCTTGTATTTCTAGGCCTTATGACCTGTGTGAGTCTAACATACATTCAGGAAGGACAATTAAATCAGAATTCCTGCCAATATCAGAACAAATTCAGACCTGGTCAAAATTGCACAATGGGAGACTAGTTACCACAGTACTCATTTCTGAACCATTGCTTCTAAATTAGATTTTGAGATACAACCAAAATATGTCCTGTATCAAGTAATACATAATATACCAAGTAAATCTTGGCTTTGAGAAACAAGAAAAGGACTTGCATTCTCTGACAGGCCTGGCCTCTCCTCTTTTGCCAAGCACGTGGCACACAGTTTGAACTAAGATTCCACAGCCAGAAAGAATTAATAAAAGCGTTTAATTAAAATACATACTCTAAGCCTTAAAATCTTGGCAGTAAAGATACTTTACTCCCAGCTGCCCTCCCCTGACACAGCTCCATGCCGTTCCCTCGGGCCCTGTCGCTGTCACACACAGCAGAGCTCAGCGCTGCCCCTCGGCTCCACGCGAGGAGCTGCAGCCGCCATGAGGCCTCCCCTCAGCTCCTCTGCTCTGGGCTGAACGAACCACGGACCACATCCGCTCCTCTCTCACCTTGGCCTCCAGACCCTGCCCCATCTCCGCAGCCCTCCTTTGGGCGCTTTTGGATAGTTTTCTGCCCTTGTATTGTGGCACCCAAAGCTACCCCCAGTGCTCAAAGGGAGGCCGTGCAGTGCACAAGAGAGCAGGAAAACCCCTCCCCTTGCCCAGCTGCCGGCACTGGTCCTGATGCACCCCAGGATACGGCTGGCCATAATTTTGCCTGGCACCAAAGTGAGACTTGCCAGTCCTAAAGATCCCACTGCTTTCATTCTTGCCTTTCTTAAAAACCAGACAACCTTTGCCAGCTACCAGACTAAACAGATGTCACTTCAGCAGCAGCCCTATTTGTGCCTGAAGGATTCACTATGGTGTTTTATTTTCATACGCAACCCTGCAATAAGAAGTTTTTCCAGTTAATAGGGGTAGGTACATCAGCTAGTTGGAAATGTTTATAATGGGCTGATATTTATATAATTTCACATGTAGTGGAAAAGGCTTCTCCTACAAGTTGTCACATGGATGGGTGAATTAAGAGTGGGTTCTTAATCTCAGCCACCAATCCCAGCAGTAGCAATGTAATCTAGGGCAGTAGTTTTAGCATCTTGCACAACATGAGGTTCTTTTTATTGATATTTTACTTCGTTCAAAGAAAAAAGATACTTGGTAGCAGCTACTTAGGTCCAAGCCCTTAGTCAGTAGGGTAATTAACTGAAGAGTCCATCTACTGTTAGGACTTCTGCTGCATTTGTTTCTGTTGCAAAAAAATACATAGCACGCATTAGATTAACTCTGCAGAACAATGACTGTAACTCAGATTTAGGGGAAAAACTATACATCTGTTTTCTCCATGGGCAGTAGCACCTAGGCTCTGACTATGACTAAGTAAATGGCAAATCTCACAGACTGTGTAGAAGTAAATGTAATTAGAAGGGAAGAAAAAAAATCAGAATTAAAAAAAGTTTTAGAAAATTTTAATTTAAGAAAAATTAAGGAAGTTAAACATAAGTTATAGGAAAAGTGGCAGATTATTTAGATCTCAAAATGCAAGGATTGCAAGGTCTGACTGTAGAACAGTTGCTCTAAGCCTGAGGTAGCCATGATGATTAAGAAAGATTTTAGTGCACTCAAAAATGCAAAATCCGCAATGGTGACTCACTTTCTGGTTATTGTCATGAAGCACTGAACAAATGCAAGAATGAGCTTCTACTGATGGTCCAGGTTTCCTCTGCTCTGTACATTATTACGGCATGTATGAATGATTTCTTAAAAAAAAAAAAAAAAAAAAAAAAAAAAAAGTATAATCTAGTGAGATTTAAGAGATGAACCCTGGGTAAGACCAACTTAAATAAAAATTAATAAAAAATAAAAATTAATACTTCTCATACTAAATAAAAAATAATACTTCTCATCACTTGCTTGTGAATTAGACTGTGAGATCAGAAAAGGACAGTCCCGCTCCAGCTTTATAGAAAATACCACAGTCCTTTCAGAAGGAAAGGAAATCTTGAATCCTGGACATAGACCTTTATACATATACTAGAAGAGATCAAAACTCTAAGAAGCATGGTCACGTTTCATAACTTATCTGGTATGGGGCTCAAACTACCAAGGCAGTCAATCCATATGGCCACAATCTAGGCAGCATCATAAGTCATCAAAGGAAAAGATATTCTTGGGGTAATGTTTTTGCTGTCTGGATACCACAGAGAAACTATCAAACAGAAGCCAAAAGTAACAACACAATCTCTTCCATTCTAGACCAAAAGGTAGCAAAGCACATTTGGAAAAGGGATAAATTGAAAAATTTCACATGCGTGCAGACACGCATCTGCTTGGGGAGCCCGGCTACTGAAGAAATAGGGGAGGACACTTCATCCTCCCTTTCACTATTACTTTCACTACTCCTTATCTCTCTATCACTTGAGAACTAGTCACTCCAGCCTTTGTGATGAGCCCTGTGATTGCTCCTGCTACGGGTCCTGTGGCTGTTCCAAGTATTGTGATAAAAAAAATTGCCCCCCGAGAGCACCACATCCAGAGGGACAGCCCTGTGGTCACTCCATAGAGACAAGCACCGTGGTTACTCCAAACCCTGCAACGAACAAAAGAACTTGCTCCACAGTCACAGTGAGTCCAATGCCATCCAAGCTGGAACTAAGACAGATGGCTGTGCATGGCCATCCAGAACCTGGCTTGTCCTTCATGTTGCAGTTGTCACCGTTGAAACACACCACCCATTCCTCTGTTCACATCCACTATTTGGTGTCCATCAGTGTTCAGCAAGTGTTGTGCCATGGGCAGGGTCACCAACCACTATAGCAGGCTGCCCAGAGCCACATCCAGCTGGCTTTTGAATGCATCCAGGGACAGGAGTCATTTTCCTCACACTGCCCCTCTACTGTCATCTACCACATAGCCATAAAACATAAGGGAACACTAGTCAGTAGTTCTACCTCTACTGCCATACCACCACCATCTTCCTCTGACGTCACAGGCACACATAATGACATAGGACACACTACTTTCAGAGCAGCCCAGATATATATATATGTATATATATGTGTGTGTGTGTATTATATATAAATATATATGTATGTACACACACAAAACAGGTGATACACAAGCAATTACTCACCGCAATTACTCCCCACCCACCAAACGATGCCCAGCCAGCCCCAAAGTCAAGTCTGCCCTCTTGATTAATTCTCCACTGTTTTTCAAGTTTGTTTCACATGGTATGGAATACCCCTTTGGCCATTTTTGGTCAGCTGTCCTAGTTCTATCCCTTCCCAGCTCCTTGTGCCCCACAGCCCTCTTGCTGACAGGACAGCAAAAGAAGCTGAGGAACTGTCCTTGGCTGCTGAGCACTGCTCAGCAGTAATAAAAACATCCATGCACTATCAATATTTTTTTCCCCCCAAAGCCAAAACATTACATCATATCAGACACTGAAGAAAATCATCTCTGTCCCAGCTGTAATCAAGACAGCTGAGAATCCAGACTACCATAAGGGCAGGGAGAGATACCTGACAGAAAAAAAAAAACATGTCCTCAGTCCAAGAGCTGACCTTGCCTGCTTTATGATTTAGTGCATGCAATACCATCCCTTAAATGACTGATTGCTTTTACCACTCAACACCTTTTAAAGCCATGAAGAGCATAAAGCTAAGAAAGTGAGTTAAATGCATGCATTTTGAAGTGGTAGTTCCCTTGACACTACACTGAAAGGAAATAATTTTAAAAAATAATTATACAAAGCAGTTATATAAAGCACTCAGAAGATGAGAAGTGTTACAAACACTAACAAACTAAATCATACTGGGACATAAAACTGGAAAAGCAAAACTAAAGATACTTAGAGGAAAATAAAGTGACAGATCACTTACTTTACCAGCATGCACTACAGGTTACAGCAGTAAAGAACTTGCTATAACAGTGTAGATGCCTTTTATCTGACACCACCCTCACAAGCATGAACTGAAGCAATGACACTTCTAAAACTCATTGCATCACAGCTGTATTCCTTTAAGCACATTGCCACCTCAACAGGCTCCTTCAAAACTGCCATTGGTCTTCTTCAACTGTTGTGCTACGACGTGAAATAGAACCCTCTCCCATTGTGTACAGCAGGCCAAAATACTTGCTGCCAAGTTGCTGATGAACAGCTGAAGGTGTGCATTGTTCATTGATTTCTTCATGTGATCATCATCACACTAGCAAGTATTATCACTATGTACCAACAACAAAATTCATTACTTCATTTTATTTTCAAGCTACTTATCTGTTTCGAATGATCAGTATCAAAAGAAGAATGACCACAACTGCAGGAGCTAAAGGGATAACAACTTGCTATTACTAGGATTATGGGGGATCATATCAATAAACTAAAATCAAAGGCAAAAGCAATATTATCCTACCCTGCTGTTAAGTGAATCTCAGATGTTCTGGAAGGAAAGTGTGAAAGGTGAGCAGGAAAACTAATTATTGCAAGCTGAATAACATAAGCTGCAGCTCTATTTATTTGCACATAAGTTCCTAAGTTTATTTAAACTTTCTACATACATGCATTAAAAATTTCCATATTATCCTGGTTTAATAAGTAAGGCACATCAACAATCAGCTGAATAACTTCAATTACAGGCCAGAAATACACTTAATCAATACATACAGAGACAAATACGTGAAATAAAATTTCAAAGTCTGCAATATGTATAAACAGATTTTCAGATACTCATACCAGCTGCATCCATAAAATTTAAAGCAAAAACAGAAGAAAACAAAAGGGGAAAACAAAACAAACCAAAAAAAAAGACAACAACAACGCCCAACCAGTCACTGGTGTCTTCCAGCAAATTAACTTCTTCATGCTTCCTGTGTAATTGTGTATATACTGATAGCTTGTCTAGCATTATCTTCTGTGGGAATCCACATTTTTAATTAGATAAAAACCAAAGATATTTTGTAGCTCAATTTGTGGCAAAGCCATAGAGTAAAAGAGAAAAATTATTTTACAATCTTGAGTATTCAGAATAACCTTTCATATAGCTTTGTTCATAAACTCAGTGTAAATTGTATCCTGTCTTTTCCTTGTTGCATGTACAGCTTCAATTAATTTAGGTACATACTGAGTACTGATTTGTTCATGACTGCATATTTGGTGGTGGAGTAGGCTGGTATATCTACTTTCATCAGTTTGCAGTCTCTTTGGATTCATGCAAATTAAGGGACATTTAGAAGGGATTGATTTAACACGTAACTCCCTGTGATGAGTTACTGTAAAGGACACAGCAGAAAACACTTTCTGTGGCAAGCAAGGTAAGTCTCCAACGCTATTAAGATAGTAGACATTTTGAAAGTTCACGTCCCCTTCCCTTATGGGTGGGATGCAGCAGGTCCATACAGATGTTAAGTAACTATATATCCCTTACGTGTACTGTTCCAATTTTTAAAGGGAAAAAAGCACGTACAGAGTGAGTTGAAGAGATTTATCTTCTATTTGCTCTATTGTTAGTTCACTAAGCACTGTTTTCTTAGAAAAACAAATAATTCACCCTAAGATATAGCTAACAAACTTCAATTGTCCAAAAGGGCCTTGTTGGTAAGATGAGTCATTGCTCACTGGGCACTCTCTGTTAGGAGTGTGTCCTGAGAAAGTCAGCTGTAGTTTCCAGAAAACCATTTTTCACTGATGGATGGAGGCATAAACATCATCTATCTTCTATCCTTTTGAAGGGATGGATTGAACATAGCTGTAAAAATAAAATGTAGTGGCATTCCACCGTATCAAAAACTTTACTTCCACCTAATGTAATGTCTAATGAAAGCATCTTTTCCACACCTCTTACGGAAGAGATTTTGAAGCTTCTTCAGACTTGTGGTCTCATACAAACAGTTCCTTTCTAGTTGCAACAATGTCAACTGTCACAATTTCAGCTGTTAATCGTCTACTGCAGTTATACAATCATAGTATCATTAAGGCTGGAAAAGACCATCTAAGATCATCTATTTCAACTGCCCACTTACCACCAATGTTGACCAATAAACCATGTTGCATAGTACTACATCTACAGATTTCCTCTACAGAACACCTCTAGGGACAGTGACTCAGTCACCTCCCTGGGCAGCCTGACCTCTTATGCAGAATCATAGAATTGTTTAGATTGGAAGGGACCTTTAAGATCATACAGCTCCAACCCACCTACCATAGGCAGGGACACCTCCCACTAGACCAGGTTGCTCAAAGTCCCATCCAGCCTGGCCTTGAATGCTTCCTGGCAGGGGGCATCCACAACCCTGGTCAACATGTTCTATTGTTTCACCACCCTCACAGTGAAGAATTTCTTCCTAATATCTAGTCTAAATCTCTTTCAGATTAGAACCACTTCCCCTCGTCCTGTCACTACATGTCTTTATAAAAAGGCCCTCCCCAGCTTTCCCATAGACCCCTCGCAGGTACCGGAAGGCTGCTATAACATCCCCCCAGAGCTTCTCTTCTCCAGGCTGAAGAGCCCCAGCTCCTTCAGGCTGTCCTCATAGGAGAGATGCTCCAGCCCTTTATCATCTCTGTGGCTCTCTTCTGGACTGCTCCAGTAGTTCAATGTCCTTCTTGTGTTGGGGTCCTCAGAACTAGATGCAGTACTCCAGGTGGGGTCTCTCCCCACCTGGGAGGGTTTCTTGATGCCTCTCTTGATGCAACAAAAGATACAGTTTCTAGGCTGCAAGCACACAGTACCAGTTCATGTTGAATCAACTGACACTCCCAAATCCTTCTCTTCAGGGCTGTTCTCAAGTCATTCTCTGCCCAGCCTGTGCCTGTGCTTGGGATTGCCTTGACCCAGGTGCAGGACCTTGACCTTGTTGAATTTCATGAGGTTTGCATCTCAAGCCTGTCCAGGTCCCTCTGGATAGTATCCCTTCCCTCTGGCACATCAACTGCACCACTCAGCTTGGTGTCATCTGCAAACTTGCTGAGGGTGCACTCAATCCCACATCATATTACCTACAAAGATGTTATATGGCAGTGGTCTCAGCACTTGTCCCTCAGGAATGCCACTCATCACCAGACTCCACTTGGACACTGAGCCATGGACTGCAACTCAAAATGTGACCATTCAGCCAATTCCTTATCTAGCAAGTGGTCCATCCATCAAACCCAATTTTCTCCAATTTGACAACCAGGGTATCATGCAGGACAGTGTCAAATGCTTTGCACAAGTCCAGGTAGAAGACATCAGTTGCTCTTCCTTTATCTGATGCTGTAACTCCATCATACAAGGTCACCAAATTTGTCAGGTATGACATGTCATTGCTGAAGCCATGTTGGTTACCACCAATCACCTCCCTTTTATTTTCCACGTGCCTTAGTAGAGCCTTCAGAAGGAACTGCTCCATGATCTTGTCAGGCACAGAGAAAGACTGGCCTGTAGTTCCCTAAATCTTTTTTTTCCCTTTTTTGAAAATGAGGATTATGTTTCCCCTTTTCTAATCAGTGGGAACTTCATAGTGTGACGACCTTTCAAATATGATGGATAGCAGTTTGGCAACTTTATCTGCCAGTTCCCTCAGAATCCATGGATGGAGCTCACTGGGTGCTCTTTAGGTGCTCTTTTCCTGGTCTGTGATCAAACTTCAGGACCAGGGCATCCACTATCATCACCAGTCTTAAAGTTGGGTGGATTGAAGATCCCCTCTCCAGACCTCCTGACTAAATTGGAAAGTTTGTTGCCAAAGATGGTCTTCCCCTCCTCTGAGAGATTAACTCCATCTGCCCCAGAAGACCAGGTCTCTCAAAAGAAATTTCATGATGTAAGTATCTGAATTCCTGTTCATGACACCACTCCCTTAACCATTTATTGATTTTCTTAATGCTATCAGTCCTTTCACTCCCCATCCCTTTAACTGGAAGGACTGATGAGAATACTTATAGAGTGCTCCAAGGCCTTCACTACTGCTCCCAGCTCCTTATAGTCCTTGATGTTCTTCAGGTTGTTGTGTCACTGATGCCTACTTGAAACTGCAGCAGCAGGTTTTAGTCTATGGGATGTACAAGCCTCTCTATCACATCCTTGTTGCAGGCTCCTGGCAAGCAGCAGACCTCGCTAGATAACTGGTACTTCTGTGCATACCAAAATAAAACTAGGAATTTGTTTTTTAAAGTTCTAGTCATTCAATAGAAGTTAGTGTTAACAGAAGTCAGCATCATGTGACTACCTCACAACCCAGTCCAACTAGATACTTCAGTGATCAGAGGCCATGTGGTTGTGCATCATACATCTATCCAGCACAAAATACAGAGAAATTTATAAAGCTGAAAACTACATGTCAGAGAGAGAAGACAGTAAGAAACATGTAGCAAGGGCAAACTTTTCCCCCAAAAACCAAGAGCCACAGCAAAGAGTATTAAGTACTACTCTTGGACACTTTGGCAAAAATTAGAGCACTTGCATTCTTCTACAAGAGCAACACCACATACTATGAATGACATCGAGCCTGAGCCATATAGTTTTCATTTTAAAAATATACTACTTATTAAAAACATACTTAAACTCGATATTTTCATTTGCTTTTAAACTTAGGGACTCTTAAAAGAATGCCGATAATTTTTAGCTTAAAACCAGTTTTTCCTGAATCATGATTAATATTATCTTCACATTTTTCAGATTTTTTCCAGTCCAGCTGCTGCAAGAACAGCAACTGACTTCTTTAAGTACAATGAGACTTCTTCCACCTGACTGAAATCTAGAGCCATATTTGGACTTCGCTGTAAATAAGCTGATTTGCAGACATGCTGAGCAGAAACAAGCTAATGACAATTCATAAAAACTGTGATGTTCAAGGACTGTCAACTGGAGGTCAAGTTAGACATGAGGATTCTTTAATCATTCACTGAAGTAAAGCTTACACTTCGTAGCATGCTGTGCTTCAAGAATATTGTAGCTCAGTTGTCACCATCATCATTCTCCTAGGCGAACATTACATTACAGCTGAACACAGTTGTTCAGACACTAGCCCAGTGTACCTGCTTAACATATTGCCTGCCAGCAGGATATCATTTCAACACAAAAATAAGACTCATTTAAGCATACATTTTCTGAGTATCCAAAACAAGGAACAGATTTTGGTATAAGCCTTCATGTGGTAATGTTGGTTTTTTTGTTCCTGTTTTTTTGCTTGTTTTTTTAAAAATGAAGAACATTAGCAAGATTTAGATTTTTATTTGAAGCTTCCACACAAGTCCAGGTCTTCACATGATGAATTTAAGATAGTTCAGCAACTATTTGAGCTAATTAAGAAACATTGGGAGAAGCTTTCATAAGAAGATTAATACAATTGAACATATGCACACCAAGAAGTAGAAAATCTTCACAGATAATTAAAAAATTCTTTTCATTGGACTGAGCAAAGTTTGCAGCATGAAACAAGATTTTGTGAATTTTGTTACTAAAGTTATGCTTTCAGCCAACCTTCCAGTTTTCTAGAAAGTAAAAGTTGAAGTATTCTCATAGGGGCAGAAGGAAAAAAAAACCAAAAAAACAGCTCAATTCACATTTGGGAGTTAAGAATTGCAGAGAAATTCCATGATGTAGAAACAAAAGGTTCCACAAGAGCTGTAAATCCAGAAAAGGACCTCAGTTTGTTTCTTCCTATTTCTTTTTCACTCCAAGAACTGTCCTACAGATCACAACAGTTACAGTTTCCAACTACTCTATATAATGAAGTCACTCCATCATACAGTAAAGTACTTATCTGAAAGGGAAGTCATCAGGAGGTTTTCACAACTTGGGCTTTTCACAGCATAAATAGAAGACTTCAGAATGAAAGTCTGCCTCATAATTAAAAACAAACAAAAAAACCTATTCTACTGTTAAATATATAAACTATTGCCATCAAATGATTGATTATGATCATTGTTTAGTTTTAGTAGCTCTAACATTCAGCCATTATTGCCTACTTTTTGTGATTGCAGAATGACAGCTTTACAATGCTTCTAATTGCCTACAAAATGACTTATTAACGAATGATCAAACTGGAAAACTGAATTCTGCAATTCCCTCACAGTAGGGATGCAAAATAAATCTGAAAGCAGTAATTCTTCCTTCTTACAGAAATGACCTAGCTGCCTTCAGAACTTCCTCCCTCTTTGATCTTTGTGTATTTGAGACAAGACCTGGGAACAAAATATCTCCCCACAAACCTTATTTGGGTGAGAAAAAACAGAAGCCTTTAAGAAGGGAATGAGATGCAGAAAACACCAAGTCTCTTCATGCCATGGAACAAGGGATGGAGCTTTTTCGAGAACACAGAAGATGGAAAAGAAGCATATAACCCCACACACCAGATCGATTTGTCAGTCCTTTAGCAATTTCTTCTCTCCTTCATCAATCGCAACCCATGTAGACAGGAATAAACAGACAACAACTGTATTTGATTGAAATAGATTTAACTCATCTTAAGAATGAATATTTCTTTCACTACATATTGTTTGTTATACATAGCCACACAAATTGCATAACACTTTTCCGTACCCCCACCTGCAGTACAAGGCTCTTAGGAGTTTTCATGAGAATCAGTCTCAAAATTTCCACCTTTATTTGCCAAATTGATGAGATGTGTATGAAGTCCAGTTTCAAAAATTTGTCTGCAATACATTTTGAACTATATAATCTGCTAATCATAGTTTCAGTATCTTCTGATGAAGTTACATGCCTGGGAAATATAAATACTTGCCAAGAACATGGTGTGCTAAATTCAAGTCATCCTCCCCACCCTCACCCTCCAAAAAGCACAACTCTTTTCTAACCCTTGCCAACTTTTTGCAGAGGTCATTGCGTTATCTCATAGTTTATGCTCAGATAAACCTCAGATGATTTCCAACTAAGAAACTACGTGGGGGTATTTAGTGTTGTTACTTGCAATATGGTACTCTTTTGCTCAAAGATGAGATGGAGGATGTTCAAAATGAAAACTAGTTTTGTACATAAATTGAAATATGTAGAGTATTTCCCTACAATTCTTTCTCAAGTTTGCAGTCATCTCTTGAAGCAGATACATTAAAATAAGTATTCACATATGTATGTTTTCTAATGAGCTCTGACAATAATTAGCGTGCAGCAAGCTGGAATATTTTAGTACACTACCATCATTGTTTCCATCCAACCTTACAAAAAGTTTCAGTGATCTTTACCACCACCAAGAAATCCATACAGTACGCATAATAAAGTAAATGGCACTTAATAACTATCTACACTTCCATTTCAGTTCCAATATGAAGTATCAGTTTCTGAAAAATAATCTTGCTGCTTTTCAGAAAAGCTAATTATCTGATTGTTCAGATGTTTCAAGTAAACTAAGCACTCTGAAATTCACCTTTTACAATTGCTAATGATAAGAAAAAAAAATCACTGAAGCAATGGGGAAAACAGGAATTTGATGTGGGATAGAACAGAAACAAAGTTGACAGTATTTTTGTATTCAGCTGCTGTATTGCTCATTGTTTTGAGCTTGAGAAAATGTCATCTCAGCATAGCTACAAAAATATTTGTGTTATGCAAACAGAAACAAAGGACTCTATACTGAAGCCTTAGCTGGCAAAAACACAATACATATGAATGGCCTAAAGATTCAAGAGTTTATTCATAGA